>NW_027492226.1:0-38124 GCF_021521415.1 Bidens hawaiensis | reverse complement strand
GGTACTTTGCTAGTGCACCAGCAGATGTTCTATTTGCTTAAGCAACTCAACTTAATGATGATCGCATATAACAAGAAGAGATGCATGCTGAACAAGGGAAAGTAATACAAGGGATGAAGTTTTTACACAGAGAAAATACTAAGTTGAGGGCTTTGGTAGCTTTTCAGGGGGGAGAATAAAAGAACATGGTGATTTTGTCTTGCATCTTCAATGTAAGGATGATGAATATGGTAAGCTGAAGAGAAAATACACTGAAGATGATGCCGAGGCAGGACAATTTGATAAGCAACCATGTGCCTCAACATTTGGTCCTTCACTTGTGCCAGGGAGTCTTCTGTGAAAGAAGTTGTTGAGCACAAGAGTTCGACTGAAGCACAACCTGTCAGTATGTTGAAAGTGAAGACTACTATGTTTGTTGATAAGGTGAGTGTAATTCAGAGTCAAGTGAATACAGATGAGATTGAAGCAGGTGAGTTTGTTGAGCACTGCTTAATAAAAGAACAAATTGCCATGCTATTCAAGAAGAACAAAGAGGATGTGGATGATTTGGAGAGGAAAGAGGATGTGGAGGTGGAAGATGAGGATAAATATGGTGTTGATCAGAAAATTCCGTCTTATAACTCATATTATGATGAGGTGGAAGTGGAAGGTGTAATGGCTGAGGAATACCCTGATCTTTACACAAAAAACAAAACTGATGAGGGGATTCTATTCTTTACAACAGAACATTTCGATCAAGCCGAGGAAAGTATTGTGAAAGAGAGAATGGATAAAGAGAAAGAGTCTAATGTGCCCAAGCCAAGAGGATCATCTGGATTGTTTGATTATGATGCTAAAAAGTTCAACAAGTGGCTTGAAGCTACAAGACGGGTTAATATTATATTCAAGCCCGGGCTAAATTGTCAGAAAACCAGAAGAAGAGATTCTTAAGTGTGAAGACAGTGAAAGGCGACATTATTTCATGGATGTACGAGCTAGATTCGAAAGTATGTATTGTCAAATGGGAGAACGACATTCAATATTTTGAAAGGTTTACTGATATTCTCTCGATGCCGAGATAGGATGACCGTACATTTGCCTACCGATCATTTATTAACCAAGGGAAAGTTGAATTGCTGAGGTGGGTCCACAGTCACTTGGTTTATGAAGTTAATCATGAGTTTAAGTTTTTCCAGCCGCAGGTACCCAAGAGAAGAGTCTAAAAGAGATTGATCCAAGAACATGATTTCAAAATATTGTTTTAAAGGTCAAGCCGCCTCGAACGATGAAGAAAATCTGTTCAAAGTGATGCCACAGAACATTCATAAAGATTTCAATAGGTGATATTATGACGAAAAGACCGGTGAGGCTGTAATTTTGTTGGGGGCTGGAGACAATGTGAAGTTTATTCGGAGTATTGATCCTATGTGGCTTGTCAACATGTCTGAAGATGATATCAATGTTTTTTTTTTCAAGAATCAGATACGGTGGGTGTACACTAAAGACAACGAGCTCGCGCAATTTCAAAGATTTGCTGGGACTTGTTTTGCTTTCGGTATTCATTGTGGAGCTGACAGGAAGATCAAGAGATTTTTGAAGAAATAAAGACAAAGCACAAGACAAGGGGGAGTTGTTGATACATGTTTAGTCGTCTTGGTCTTTGTTTATTTTTTTGGTCTTATTGTAATAGTTGAGGGGCTAGAATGTAATTTATGGTATGTCCATTCGTTGGGTTTGTCAGCGAATGGGGTTTTGGGTTTGTAAGTCCATACGCTGAGCTAGTCAGCGTACGAGAAGTGTTTTGTAGCAACCATTCGCTGGCTTGTCACCGAATGGCTTGGCGTATGAAGAGTCTATTCGCTTAGTGATTTGGCGAATGGCCCTATCACAATATATACTCTATAATTTATGTTCTATTTAACTAATAGATCTATTTTATGATAGCTGTTTCCATACTTTGTGAAATCATCTCTAGAAAACACACAGTGCACACACTAAACCCTAAACGATCAATTAACTATATCTAAGAACTAGATCCTAGCTCGTATGGACTGATTAAGTGTTGTTTGACATTGATCTAAAGTCTTTCACATACCGGTATCGAGTGTGTCTGATTGAGACACCCACTTTACCGCAAAATTCTGGCTAGAATTCCAAGAGTAAATGGTTACAAAGCTACTAATTAGCACAACTTATCACCCCCAGATTGACGGGTAGAGTGAGCGAACAATTCAGACCTTAGAAGACATGCTATGGACATGCATAATAGATTTTGGAAGTAGTTGGGACACCTATTTACCGTTGGTCAAATTTTCATACAACAATAGCTACCATTCTGGCATCGGAATGCCAGCGTATGAAGTTCTTTATGGCCGTAAGTGCTGAACCTTGGTGTGTAGGGAAGGAGTCGGTCCTCGATAACTTGCTTACAAAGATGTGGTTAGAGCTACGAGCAAAAAATAGATGTGGTTCGAGCCCATCTAAAAACGGCTTAAGAACGATAAAAATCTTATGCAGATAAAAGAAGAAGACCCGGTGAATTCCAAAAGGGACAAGGTAATGTTGAAAGTGTCTCCTTGGAAGGGAATAACACGTTTCAGAAAAAACGAAAGTTGAACCCACCCCTAATTTATTAGGCCTTTCAAAATAATTGGCGGGGTGGGAAAGGTAGCTTACTGATTGGAATTACCGGAAGAACTAAATGGAATTCATAATACATTCCACGTCTCGCATTTACGGAAGTGCTTAGCCCATGAGACAGCCTATGTGCCTCTCGATGACTTAGAGGTAGACGCCAAGCTTAATTATACAAGGCCATTTGAAGTCCCTGACCGAAAGGATAGGAGACTTAGAGACAGGGAAATCATTCAAGCCAAGATCAAATGGGAACATCGAAAATACCTAGACATCACACGGGAATCCGAGGAATGGATGAAGAGATGCTACTCATCTTTATTTGGTGTGTAAACAAGGTTTCGGGGACGAAGCCTCTATAAGGGGGGAGGTGGAATTGTAAAACCCCAAAAACATTATATGCTATTAAATGTGAGCATTTGCATATATAATGTGTTATATGGCAAAAAAAATAAGTGATGAAGATAGCTAAGAAATTTAACCTAGTTAACTAGAAAATGTAATGTTTGTAAAAGGGGTTAAAAGTGGTCTTTTAAATAACTAGCTAAAGTATAGAGGCTGAATAGGTACAAAAGCAAACTAGATTTTATAAAACACTAATTTTGGGAAAAGACACACATGTGTGTCTGAGGTGTTCGATCATTAGGAAGAAGAAAGGGGAAAACTCTTGTTCATCCAATTTCCCAAAATTGAAAGGACAATTAGTGACAAAACCCTTGCATGTGGGTAAATTTTTTATCATCTAGACTTAGTAATCATAAGGTATCTATTGAAATCATATTTGGTAATAGTAGTGAAAGATGACAAGTAGAATACTTGTAAATAGAGAATGGATTATGATCATATTGTTGGGGTTTAACAAGATTATCAAAGCCATAAAATACCATTTTTATGAAACACGCAGCGGAAATAAGTTTTAAATCTTGTTAATATGAGGAATGTAAAACTGATTTTACACATGCAAAACCCAAATAAAACGGATCCAAATACGGAATACATACTTACTAACACATGCAACCACAAAACATGCATGTGTAATACCTTTCAAGTAAACCAAGATGAGGTGAATAAGGTGATGAATGAAAGGCTAGAACTTCAATGGAGAAGCTCCTCAAGCTTGTATACCTCAAGCCTTGAACAATCACATATTAGCTAGGATTTTCACTCTTCAAAATTTCCTCCTACTTGCTCCTTTCTTTTGGCCGAAAATCTTAGAGAGAAGGGAGATGAGAGTTATTTTGTATCTTGTGAATAATGGTTGAATGAGAAAGAGAGAGAGAGAGAGTTGGGAGATCATAAAAGGGCACCACCCAAATTACCCAATGAAAACCCTTGCATGTCACTATCTTTTAAAACAAAGAGGAAGTGGGAACAAAAGAGGGGGGGGGGGGGGGGCACCCTCTCACCCAATTCAATATTCAAAAAGTTTTTATAAAAGTTTATGTTATGTAGTTATTTAAAAGAAAATATAACATAACATAATTCAAGTGACATGCTAATGTAACAAGTCTTACATATGGTTATTTAACCAACTTAATTAACATTATGAAATGTCTCCTCTCAAAATATAAATCATCCATATGATTTATTTATTTCACAAGTACATTGTATTTAGAAACCCTTTTCCAAATAACATAAGTGTTAATATTCATTTACTGTGATCATATCATATATAAACAAATATAATCGGTGTTTGTCTAGCTTGTTATTGGGTATGACCCGACTTGGATCACAACGTACTAGCCACATCAATTATAATATGTGTCTTGGGCAGACAGAAGGCTAGCTGACTTCGATACTGAATGAACTTGTTGATACCGGCAAGACCCAGCCAGATGATGTCTGCTGGTTGGTAGTGAGAGGACTCTTAGTACACATATGATAAAATTGATAGTACATGAATGCTTAAATTCATCATAAATGTTGAAAATGTGAAGTACTTGACACAAGTCACATGTTTGTTAGTGTTCAAGTCTACTATGAGTGGGTTTGAACCTTAAGGTGAAAAACCCCAATTTTATGAACAATCGATAGTGTATTAGCTTTGATTTGAATTGGCTTTTACATGTAAATTGATTGTTTGTGATATTTGAATGAAACTAGGATTATATGAAGTGGTAAAAAGTTATGAAATTTAGCTAAATGTATAACTTAGGAATCATGCCTATAAGGTGTTTGATGAAATGCTTGAATGAGAAATATTATGTCTAACATGCCATAAGAAGGTTGATATGAACTCCTTAGATAAAAGTTGGCACATGTTGATGAATAGGGTATGAAAAGAAACATATCCTAATGAGTAACCGGGTTGTGATTGTAACATTTTGGATTTTCTAAACCCGTATTCGTGTACGATTAACCCAATCCGGAAATATTTTAGATATTTATTATTAATCAAAAATCAAATATTTGTAAGTATTTAAGTTCTGATGTTCATTTTACACCCTTTACAATTCACAAGACGTTTATTTCTTGTTTTATCCGTAAAAGTTCAATATTTAACCAATGCTCAAACCACAAGGACCAAAACTGTCAAATTATGAAACTCCACCCTTAGGAGGCCATATTTACTTGCCTAAACGAGTAATATGTATATAAATGGTTCGTTTTTGTAATCTCTATATAAACACAACATAATTCCCTGTCATAAACTTTAAAGTAACCCTAATAGATCTCCTCTAGCCGTCACTCATCTCTGTCTTTCGTCATCGTGCTCGGTTTTTGCATATTCGTTGAAGATACAAGACTTGTACGTTTACTTTGCTTATGTATGGATCTTTGACTCATCGTTTCTGTTGATCCTTTCACTTTCCGGGTAAGTTGTAAACATAGGAATTGTTCATATATATTCCCTAGTCAATAACCTTCAATCAATTTTGGTGGTTGAAGGGTATTGACTGATCAATTCGTTTAAAACTCGTTAAAGGGCAAATCAGTCAACAAGTTTGACTTTACGTTTTCTCATACTTCTGGTCAGACTCAACGTTCGGTCCATAAGACTTTTATTCTCGTAACGAAATTTTAATGCTACTGACCAAAACCTGACTTCCAACTCGCTGTTCGGATTCTGGTCACTACCAGCTCGCTTAAATCTTTAATTTAACAAAACTTGAGTTCCAAATGTCCGTTGGATTGATTCTAGCGGCCACGAGTTCGTTTTTACGCATTTTATCATATCTCAAAATTCCATATTCTTATTTGTTCATATCATTTGACGTGTAGTGGACGACTCGCTTATTCGTTATCTCGTTTAATCGCATTTATTAATCGCTTGTCATTAATCTAAGGTGAGTTTTATCATTCCCCTATTTTACTCAATTATCACAACTTTTTGGGGACATATGCGTATATCATATTATACATATATAACAAAAATAGCAAACGTGTAATTGTGTGTGATTAATCAAATATACTTGTTATGTTCTTACTTGTTTATGTGTGCATTCGTGCTCGGAGAGGTCCCGCATACCCCCATGTATTGGGTTCTCATTATCATTGACCACCGCCCAATTCGCTTGGCAACGGTCTTGTATTATTTGCTTATGGTTGATTTACCGGCGCCCGATTCATTTGGCAATGGTTTAATCGACAACTTATTTGCTCATGTTTTGATTTCATTACCGCATATATTACGTTTTGCTTATTTTTCTTATTTATTATATAACATTATTTTATTGCAAAACTGGTGATAAACTCACTCAACATGTGTTGTTGACAAACTCTGTTTTCTACGAATATGCAGGTTGCTATTGAATTGAAGTTGAAGTATGGACACTTAGAAAGTCCTTAGGGTTTTAATGAAGAAAAATATGAATTTAAATTTGTTATATATATTTATTTGAATTTTTTTGTTGTATTTGAATATTGTGTGCACATTTGAAATAAAATAATTAAATAGATATTGTCACATTTATATTATGAAAGTATCTTCGAGCTGTGAGCAATCAGATCACGCCCTAACATTCCACCTTAGGTTGGGGTGTGACAGATTGGTATCAGAGCTGAATGTTATAAGATAGGTCGTTAAAAATGGTCCTAGACATATGTTAGGAACCCTATACGTGCTTATCTAAACTGCGTTATTTGCTATTTAATTGTTTATAGCTTAATTAGATTAATAATTTTATTGCATTGTACCTTATTATTTATTGTGCACACACACACGAATTCTGATGTTCCGTCTCACTTTCAAAATATTTTTTAAATGCATCAAACTTATATATTTTAAATCCCGACTCGTCCTCTAGTCTTCACTAGCACAATTTATTTAAATACGCATCTTTATTATCTCATATCAACTCATTCACACAATTTACCCATCGTCTTATACAAATTCGTTGTTGGTCATCATAGAATGTCTACCCTAAGAATCTATCTTCATAATCAATGTCGTTCATATGTTTATCACGATCGTCATTCGACTACTTGAATCACCAAGGAGTTTGCTGCTCTATGCCGTTAACCGAACTACCGCCAACCTTGACAAAACCAAAATACCTCAAAAAAAGAAATCTTACACTAGCTCATATATATTAAAATATTATTTAAATAATCTTTTCTCATTTATTTCCATATTCTCAAACTATAAATTATCAAGTATATTTCAATCATTACCCTCAACTTTAAAACTATAAATATTTTATTACCTCCTGTTTTTCTCAATCTCATGATGGTTTTCACAACTTATTTTCTATTTTATAAATCTTTATTATTAAAATTCCATTATTGTAAATTTTATTATTGTTAAACTAAATTTTTCATCCTTTAAAATTAATTTTAATTTTTAAATTAAAAATCTTCCATTAATTAAACTTTTATCATTAAAATTGACCTTTTGATTTAGTCTCCATGGAAATCCATGAATAACTCGATCACTCATTTTATTTATTGATTAAGTTTCGTTATTTAGTGAAATTAAACGGTGGTTCGTAAATATTTCAACTCCCCACTTTGATTTTTGATACACCTTGAAAATCTTGAACGTTTTAAATGATAAATTCGTAGCTGTTAGAATAGTTATGGTGGTTCATGTATTTCTAGCCTCGCATTTATCTTGTTTTATTATATACTTCACATCTTATTTTTGGTATCACAATTAATTTAAAATTTGTTATTTACTTGAATTTCCAATATCAATAATTAAATGTACGTATTTCCTAATATTTAAAACGATTTTGTGAAAAAGGAAAAATCCACGAATTTCCAATTTAATCTAATTTAATATGTTCAATTACCTACTTTATATTTTATCTAATTTTTAAAGATTCAATTGGAATAGGACTATCTCGGTGATTTGGGAATATCCGTTTCCCAATGTAATCTATTAATGATTTATTTGAATACCTACATTTAATTACTGATAATGGAAATTCAAGTAAATAACAAATTTTAAATTAATTGTGATACAAAAAGTAAGATGTGAAGTATATAATAAAATAAGATAAATGCGAGGCTAGAAATACATGAACCACCATAACTATTCTAACTGCTATGAATTTATCGTTTAAAACGTTCAAGGTTTTCAAGGTGTATCAAAAATCAAAGTGGGGAGTTAAAAGGTCAAGAGGAGCAGGTTGTTGACCTCGACTCTGCTTGTTCTTCTCTTCTTGAGGCTCAAGCGAAGATTGCTGAGGTTAGTTTCCCTTCTTTATTCTTCTTATGTTATTTTTTTTATTTTTTTATTTTTATTTTTTGTAAACGGTTTGTTCTTTGTAGTTTGAAGGAACTTCGTCCATTGTGAAGATTCATGAACTGGAGACCTCCCTAACCCGCGAGCGAGTTGAGCATAAATCTGTTGTGGAACAGTTGGAGGTGCCAAAGGTCAAGAGGAGTAGAAGGTCGTTAGATTGTCTAGGGAAGTAGATTGGTTAAGGGGGGAATGCTCCCGCTTGCAGGGGTTGCTATGAAGCTTGAAGGTGAACGGAGGTGGATTATTTCCAAAGGCTTCCATCATGTATATGACAGGGCTCTAGGTTGTAAGGAAACTTTAGAGGTTCGGGATGCTTTGAGCCGAGCAGCTTTTGCTTCTGGGTTCCAGCATGGTCTTTGTGCAGGTTATGAGCATTGTTCTCGAGGGACCTCTCTACAAGAGGTTCCTTCGTTTTCTTCTTCTGGATAGAAGACATTCAAGCCCTTGCCTCCGTTGTGGATCCTCCTTCTCCCCTCCCTTAGTGTTTTTTGCTTGTGGTTGGTTGCCTTATCCAGACAATTATGTTGCTTGTTCTTTTGTTTGTATTTGTTATGATGTTATTTGTGGTTTACACAATGGTGGTGTTTTCCCATGTGTGGGCTTGTTTGTGTTAGGACATGAAATGTCACATGTATGTCCCCAGTTCTATCAGGATTGGTTCAACATGAAACCAACGATCGTGAGAACAAGTTAACGTACTGAAAATGTCAAACGAAGCTGATTCGATCGAATCAGTGACTGATTCGATCGAACCAGAGATCATTCGATCGAACCAGATCTCATTCGATCTAACCAGGTCTCATTCGATCGAACCATATCTCATTCGATCGATTGAGTATCTCATTCGACCGAATGAGTCTTCGGTATATAAACGTTACTTGTGAAATTTCACATGCAGAGAGAACAGTTTACACCACTCACGAACCAGCAGCCTACAGAAACTCTCTCCACTGTTCTTCGTGTTCTTGGTCGTTTCCTCCAATCCTAGGCGTCAAACCCCTTTAGGAATCTTACCTACGTGCCCGTTGATCACCACCGAATCGCCGTGTTAGAGGATTCCGCACTCTAACACGTTGCCCCGTGAATCGTTGGGAAACCGAGTCCCGAATCGGTCCTACAAAGTGGCATCAGAGCTTAAGGTTCTTGATTCACGAAAGATTCGTGGTGATATTCGTGTTTTTCTCGTGAAAATCATATATTTTGCTTGAAAAATTTTCGAAATCAAGTGTTTTTGTTCTTGGTGTTCATTGTGTTCTTATCAAAAACTCATAAAAGTCATATATTTTGGTTTTTGATCTCAAGATTTGGTGTTAAAATTCCGGGTTTTATCAAGAACATTCATCGTGTTCTTCGTTTTTAATCGTTTGATCCTTTTTTGCTTGGTTGGTTAATTGTTTGAGTGTTAATACACTTAAAAGAGTCATATTTTGCTTCCAAATCAACTTGGATTCGTGTTAGTGAGTTTAAAACCGAAAATCTGGTCAAATCTTCTAAGTTTGGAAATTCCAGAAATCCCGATCGAACTAGTCGTATTTTTGGAACTCATTCGATCGAATAAGCCTCTTATTCGATCGAACCAGTTTGAATCTTGACCGAATCAGTTTTTCCCGCCGTGATCTGCGCCAAGTCCATTCGATCGAATAAGTTCATCCTTTCGATCGAACCTGCTTCCAGTCGATCGAACAAGTCTCAGATTCGATCCACCCATTCGATCTCTTTCTTAGTCGACTGCCAGAACCCGTTCGATCGAACCTGTCACCTCATTCGATCGAACTAGATTGTATTCGATCGGATAACCTTCAGAAGACCAGAACAGTGAATCAGTCAGTCATTCGATTGAATCATCACACATTCGATCGAATAACGAACACATTCGATCGAATAACGAACACATTCGACCGAATCAGAACTCACTCGATCACATTCGTTTAACAGATCAAAGATTGAAGCAAAGAAGCAAACATGTCTGCCAGTTCAAGTACAAACAAAAGGATCCAATCGATCCTTGAGAGTGATTCAGAATCTGGAAGCTTCAACAAGCCTCCAAAGTTGATGGCACTCAATGAGTTTACTACCTGGAAGACAAGATTCCAGATTCATATCACAGGTGTGAATCCTGGACTATGGGAAGCGGTTCAGACATCGTGGGTGCATCCTACAAACGATGATGGTGAAAGCCTGAGCTACTTTAGGCTGTCAGAAGAACAAAAGATAGCCTTTGATGCTGAGAAGAAAGCCTTCTCCTTACTGTCTCAATCTCTCTCCAGCGATCTCTTCCATCAGTTTAACCAGTTCACAACAGCATCAACACTTTGGAACGCACTTGTTGAACGATGCGAAGGATCTGAGTCACTTAAAGAAATTCACGCACGGGAGCTAAAGCGTGAATTTGATTTGTTTGGTCCAGAATCCGGAGAAGACATTGAATCGTTGCTGTCAAGGTTCTATCATCTTATGTCAGAGTTAAAGTCCTATAATGTCAAAACAACAGGGACTGAAAAGGTTAGATGTCTCGCTCAAGGACTCCCAACAAGCTGGAACACCTTCCTGACTGTGATGGAAGAAGTCATCAATTGGAGACGATTCTTCTTTCTGACTTTATAAAAGAAATCAGACAGGAAGACGCTGAATTAAGAGCATCCTCCAGGAAACCCAGAGCAACATCTGACAAGTCGCTGTACATGTCAAACTCTCAAATGTCAGATTCAAATGAACATGCTCCAATGAAGACTGCGTTTGTCTCCTCAATGTCAAATCAATCTAAGGGGACCGAAACGAGATCTTCTGCACCACCCACATCAAATTCCGGAAATTCAAGTTCTAACTCCGGACCCAAGTCAACTGAAAAGGCAACGTTAAACACTGAAGGCTTGGGAAAGGTAACGGTGGAAGTTGCCAAAGAACATATGGCAACGTTAGGCACAATAATTGAATCATACAGTTTAATGGTGGCTGGTAAACTTGGCAACAGCCATCTGGACAGCGATGACTATGAACAGCTAGATGAAGACGATATGGAACGCATCGATATAATGTGGGCACTTGGCAGCGCGTTCCGTAGGGCTAGAAAGTGGGCTAAGAAAACAGGCCAAGCTCTTTCAATCAACAATAAATCCAAGTTTGGTTTTGATAAAACAAAAGTTAAATGCTACAACTGTGGCGAACTTGGTCATTTTGCTAAGGAGTGCTCTAAACCAAAGAGGGAAGGTCACCAATATCCCTTCCGAACTACTTCAACTTCATCTACTCCTGCTGCAGCCGCTGCAAATGTCAATAATGAGAGACAACTGGTCCCTCAGAATCAAACAACAGCGAACAACGCCAACATCAACAATGAAGCTGCTCTTGCTGTTCAAGGTGATGAAGGCGAGTCCTGGAACTTCAGCATTAACATGGCTGACATCACCATTGTGGATGGAGACTCAGAATCTGGGTCTGATGATTCCTCAACTGATGAAGAATACGTTGTCGAGGAGCCAGCTACTGAAATGAATGAAGGAGAGCATGAAGCTGAAGTGTCATCAGTGGAGATTAAGGAGGATCAAGAAAAAGTGTCAAATGTTCCTCAATCATCTCCAAGTTCAACAATTCCTGCAGAAGCTGCTACTGCTGAAGAAGTCAACAAGGTACTGTCAAAAGCAAAGTCTGCATCTTTTTTGGAAAGAGCAGGGAATCTTTACTTCGCGTTCATGGCAGAGACGACAAATGATGCCAAGGTAAGTTCTAACCCTACTACTCCCAAACCAGAAAATACCAAATGTTTAAAATGTGATATGTCTGAACAAGAAATTCATTCTCTGAAAGAGAGAATTGAAGATCTCGAGGCTTATAAACAAGCAGCCTCAAGATCTTTACTTGAACTGACTGACGCTCTTGCACAAAACAAGGCTTGGAAGCAGAAAGAGTCTGCTTTTAAAGAAAAAGTTGATAGCCTTAAGCGTCAGAACAAGGAATTGGAGATATGTGTTCTAAATCAACAAGATTCTATAAATTTTCATATCAATAAAAATAATGTCTTGAAAAAGGAAATGGAGAACACAAAAGCTGATCTTGAATCATTGACTTTCAAATTAAAAAGTTACTCCAATTCCTCTTATTTGCTAGAACACATTATCCCCGAGTTCCGGTGCAAAAAGGAAAAAGGTGTGGGATATCACAATGTCCCACCCCCTGTGCTGAACCAATTTGTGAGCACACCAGGAGCTGTGCCAGATGATGACTCAAATGTTAAAACACCCGAGGACACAGAACAAATTTCAAAGTCCAAGGGTAAAGAAGTCATTGACTCGGCTCCTGAGACCAAACCAAATGTTGTTGCCACGGACTTAGGTTCCACAACTAAGTCAGGCCCATCCACATCTAAATCAAAGGCAACAACAAGTAATTCTCAGAAGAACAAGTTTAATCATAAATCTGAGAAAGTGCATGTGGAACATGGTACCCAGTTTGTCAAGGAGGGTAACTTTAATGAAAAACATAATTTTCAAAAACCCCCTCCCAGACAAACTTCACCCCAAAATGTCAAATCAAAGGGGTACTATGGTAACAAACAACAACAAAGTTATTACTCTCCACCACGTCAAAGGGGGAGAAACTACTGTTACTCATGTGGAGAGGTTGGCCATATAGCAAGATTCTGTTACAATTACATGGATCCTAGATATGTCAAGTCAACTCCTATGAGGCGACCGACCGTTGACATTCAAAGTCAAACTCGGTCTCACACACCGCGGTCGGTTTCTCCTAGGAAACCTCAGTCAACCTCACCACACAGATCACCGAATCCCTCAAACCCAAGTGTTTCCACTTCAACAAGTGAAAGTCAGTCTTCAACCAGCTATGTCAAACATGTTGAGAAGAAGACTGACAGTTGGAAACAAAAGAAAAACAACACTGTTGATAACGATGTCAAACCAGAAAACAGTGTTAATGAGGGTAAATGGATTGAATTGTTAATTCGTGATGATAATGGAAAACCCAAGACCATTAAGGCTTGGGTTTCCAATGATATTTAAACCTTTTTCTTTTTGTGTGCAGGTTGCTCTGTATGATCCAAGATTCAACATGTGGATCATCGACTCAGGAGCTTCCAGGCACATGACTGGAAACATGAATCTCCTATCCAGTGTCAGACAGATAAAAGGAGGTGCTGTTTCCTTTGCAGGAAATCAAGGTGGTTACATCACGGCCCAAGGAATTGTTTCTAATGGGCGAATTTCGGTTGATAAGGTTAATTTCATCAAGGAGTTGGAGAACAACCTGTTGTCGATAAGTCAAATCTGCGACAAGGGTTTCAAAGTTATGTTTGATGATCGAGACTGCCACATCTTGGCTAAGGATTTCACCATTTCTGAAGACAAGGTTTTAATGTCAGCCGCACGCCAGAGTGATCTCTACATTCTGGATATGGCTAAGGCAGGGTCATCGTCTCCAACGGCGACATGTTTTGTGTCCAAGGCATCCGAACGTGATACTGTCATATGGCATAAACGGATGGGACACATTAATGTCAGGAACATGAACAAACTTGTGCATAACAGGCTGGTTGAGGGAGTTAATCTGAGAAGTTTCCGTCTCCCTGATTCGTGTGTGCAGTGCAAAGCGGGAAAGCAAGTAAAAAGGTCCCACAAGTCTAAGAGTTTCCACTCGATTGATATCCCATTGGAACTCCTTCATATGGATCTTTTTGGCCCAATCAGCGTCAAAAGTATCTCTGGGCACTCATACTGTCTAGTGGTTACTGATGAATACTCGAGATTCTCTTGGGTGTTTTTCTTGAAAGCAAAGTCCGAGACATTTGGGTGTATAAATCTGCTAGTTACAACTCTTGAGTCACAGTACAATCTAAAGGTTCGGAGAATGCGTACAGATAACGGGACAGAGTTTAAGAATGCGAATGTTGAAAACTTCTGCAAAGAAAGAGGTATTGTTCAGGAGTTCAGTGCCCCGTATGTTCCACAAATGAACGGGGTTGCTGAAAGGAAAAATCGAACGTTAATCGAGACAGCTAGAACAATGTTAGCAGACTCAGTGTTGCCTGTCACGTTTTGGAGTGAGGCAATTGCCAACGCCTGTTTCACATTGAATCGGGTAGGCATTGTCAAGCGCCACGGCAAGACAAGCTTCGAGCTTCTTCAACGACGGAGACCTAATTTAGAGCACCTGGAACCATTTGGAGCTCTTTGCACGTTACTTAAAAGGCAAGTCGGTAATAAGTTCGAGGAGAAGATCATCAACGGCTATTTTCTGGGTTACAGCGTACCTCTCAAAAGGGTCTTCAACAGATCAACAAAATTAGTTGAAGAATGGTACCATGTCGACGTTCAACGCTACACAGAACCAGCCAAGGGGTCAGGAGAAGACTGGTTGTTTGATTTTGACAAATTGTTCAAGTCATTCAATTTGTATGAGGTTGCTATTCAGATGATGTATGAGGCGCAAAATGCACCTCCTGATGAATCACAGCAATCTTCACCTCATCCTGGTCCATCATCGTCTTCCTCCACAGAGTCTAGCGAGCAAGTTCAAGAGTCATCCGAATCTGAATCTGAAGATGAATCACCAGCAGATGATGTACAATCTGCACCGACACAGGTTACTCCACAACCTTCATCGTCAAATCAAGAAGCGCCAAATGCAGATCAGCCTCTAACGTCTACTTCAGAGGCACCAACCGCTCCAGTTCCTGAGCCGAACTTAACTAACTTGGAACAAAATGTTGTCGTTCCTGACAATCCGGTGGTCAGGACTGAACGTGATCATCCACAAGACAACATTATAGGGGACATTCAACAGGGTGTCAAAACACGTCGTCAACTGAATTTTGGCCTCTACACTGAAATGATGGAGTCAGGATCAGTTGCGCTAAATGCCCATGAATGCTTCTTAGCACAAGAAGAACCACGCAGCATCACCGATGCACTGAAAGACGCTAACTGGGTCTCAGCCATGCAAGAAGAATTATTACAGTTCAAGAGACTTGGTGTGTGGAAGCTGGTGGATCTCCCCAAAGGACAGAAGAAAATTGGCACTAAGTGGGTACTCAAATGTAAACGCGACGATCGTGGAGTGATTGTTCGCAACAAAGCCCGCCTAGTGGTCCAAGGGTTTAGGCAAATCGAGGGCCTAGACTACAATGAGGTGTATGCTCCGGTTGCGCGTTTGGAGGCAATCCGGATGTTCTTGGCGTATGCGTCTTTCAAGAGATTCAAAGTATATCAGATGGACGTCAAGAGTGCCTTTTTGTACGGTCACATCGAAGAGACAGTATATGTGGCACAACCTCCAGGTTTTGAAGACCCAAATCACAAGGACAAAGCCTACCTGCTCAACAAGGCTTTATACGGTCTTCACCAAGCCCCGAGAGCTTGGTACAAGGAACTATCCAAACACCTTCTGAACAACGGGTTTAGAAGAGGAACGATCGACTGCACGTTATTTACAAAGGAGAAAGAAGGAGATCTCATTATGGTACAAGTGTACGTGGACGACATCATTTTCGGGTCCACGAATAAAACACTATGCAAGGAGTTTGAACAAGTGATGCAAGAAAAATTTGAAATGAGCTCCATGGGTGAGATGAAGTTCTTCTTAGGACTTCAGGTTGATCAAACAGACTCCGGTGTCTTCATTCACCAGACAAAATACGTCAATGACATCTTGAAACGGTTCGAGATGTTGAGTTCCTCTTCACAGGGAACTCCGTTAGAGGTTAATCACGGGATTAATCCTGACGAGAAGGGTGAATTGATCAATCCAACTCACTATAGAGGGATCATCGGATCTCTAATGTACCTGACTGCTTCTCGGCCGGACATAATGTTTGCTACGTGTCTCTGTGCACGTTACCAGTCAAAGCCGAAGGTCTCCCATCTTATTGCAGTCAAAAGAATTTTGCGTTATCTGAAGGGTACTCCAGATTGGGGTCTTTGGTATCCTCAGGATGATAACTTTGATCTACATGCGTATAGTGATTCGGACTATGGTGGTTGTAAACTCGATTACAAATCAACAACAGCAGGATGTCAGTTCTTTGGAAGTCGTTTAGTAACGTGGCAATGCAAAAAGCAGACGTCAGTCTCCACTTCAACAGCTGAGGCGGAATATATTGCGGCTGCCAGTTGCTGTTCTCAAGTTATTTGGATTCAGCAACAGATGCGTGACTACGGTATTGAATGTTCTACTACTCCCATATATATTGATAATTCTGCTGCAATTTCAATTACCAAAAATCCTGTCCATTTTAGCAAAACAAAGCACATCGAAATTCGATATCACTTCCTTCGTGACTGTTACGAAAAGAAGTTAATCGATGTGGTAAAAATCCCCACTCAGGAACAACGCGCTGATCTCTTCACTAAATCATTTGACAAACCACGGTTTTTATATTTGCTAGAGATCAACGGCGTTAAACGTCAATCAAATGATGTTCCTGAAGATATCATTTAAATTGTTTTTCATTTTTCCTTTTCTTAAAAATTTAAAAAAATCCAAAAAGATTTTGTTTTTATAATTTTTAGGGGGAGAAAGGTTTCAAGAAAAACCAAAAACAATATAAAATACAAAAACCCAAAAACATCAAAAATTTTAAAAATTTTGAGAAGTTGATCTTGTTACAAGAAAGATGATAGTACACAGACGCTATCATACTGAGACATCAAAAAGATTTTTATTTCTGTATAGCTTATTCTCATTTTCCTTATATTAAAAAAAAAAAAAAAAACGTCACTATCGCTTAGAATTATGTCGGTTGCTTCAGTTTGAAGGACATATCTTCGGATATGTTTGGCCCTTACTTCTACTAGTAGATTATGAGGATAACCATTAACCAGATGACTGAAAGTGACCGGGGTGGTTTATGATGTGTTTTTATTCTTTCGCTGAAAAATAGTCGTTCATACTTAGTTAGAAGGACACATACTCGTATGTGGTCGGTCCAGCTGATCCATTGGATCGTCAGGATAGCCGTTTACCTGAAGACTTTGACTTGATCGGGGCGAAATAATTTAAATTTTTTTTTATCCAAAAACATTCATATATTCAGAAAATGAGAAATTGTATCCAACCTTTGGGAAGTGATGGCACACTAACAGTAGCATGATGTTAAAAAGATATAAAGTGAAAAATTGGTCATGCATAGTACTAATGTGATATATTGGTAGGCTTATCTTACTGAATTGAGTCTGGATTTGACCTATCTAAATCATTTAGATTGTCAGCTATGGGTGTACATCTAAGATAAATTGACGAGACGTCACTGTCTAAAGACCAATATCAATTGAGGATATGTCTTATCACGCACACGAATTACCATCGGCCCAAATTGGTTCCCCCAAAAGCTAAATTCTTAAAGAATGTTAGATCTTCGTGTTGCAGGTCTGCTTTCATCGAAAGTCCCTTCTAAATCAAATGCTTTAAACGTTGATTAAGGAGGAGTATTAAATATTTTATACTTCACCGGCCTTGGAATGATCTCCCTATGTGATACGTAAGTATCGACCTGGACAGCGCTCTTCCATGCTGTGATATCTAAAGTTATTAACTCCCTCTGTGATACGTAAGTATCGACCTGGACAGCGCTGATAACTTGGATATCTGTATTAAATATCTTATGCTCCACCGGTTTTGGAATGATGTCCCTCTGTGATACGTATGTATCGACCTGGACAGCGCTCTTCCATACTGGTATATCTAAAGTTATTATCTCCCTCTGTGATACGTAAGTATCGACCTGGACAGCGCTGATAACTTGGATATCTCCTGAAAAATATATAAAATAAATGATTTTGGGACAAGTAGATGAATACCGAACACGTATGTGAAAACATGATAAAATCATCAAGTTGCAAATTAAATTCGCAAGAATGAGAAAAGCAACAATATATGATGAAAAGCTAACAAAGGGGATCCTATAAGCTTATGGTCGTTCGTCAAAATAAGATGCGCCGATTTGACTGTTCAATATGTTGTGAGGTCCTACATGAGTCAATCAAAATATGGTGGGATACATAGCTGTGATCACAAGCAATTTCAAATGGTCATTGACAGACGAGAGGATGTTTGTTTAAGTTTAAATAGACAAATATACCCATAATCGCATTGGTAATATGTATCGATCAAAAAGAAATTATATTGAACTTACTGAGTGCTACAATGTCAGTACTGATCCCATGTTCGGATCTCTCTCACAAAAAGAATGTTCATTATGCCTAGTTTAATATTATATACTCTTTTATTAAGAAAAATCAAAAACATGTGAAAAATCTCGAAAAGTCTCAGTAGATAGTCAAACAAGTCTGTATGATTTCTTATTATAGATCCTTCTCAACCAAAAATATTGTATTTTAAGTTTTATACAGTTGCTTATTTCAGTTTGAATATTATAAAAAAATTCAAAAAGATTTTTATTCTGAATTATTTTTATTTTTATTCTGCTTTAATGTTGATGAGAAATCATCCAGTGACAGGCAGTCTGATCCCTGTCCCTCCCTGAAAAAAAAAAAAATGTTTTATTTCTATTTATTTTTCATTTTATTTAGTTCTGTTTGTTTGAAAATCGATGAGAAATCATCGTGACAGGTAGTCTGATCCCTGTCTATTCCTACTAAATGTTTATCCAGTGTGTAGGAATGAAAGAAAACTTCATGCAGGTTGCTAAATGTTTATCTGCGCAATCGACTGTGCATGAAAGAAAGAAGAAGTGACAATGGAAACCCAAAGATGGTTGTGCCTGATATTTTTCCGTGTGTTTACTAATGTCTTATGATCTATATGTTCTGTAGGAACTAAGCTCTCATTATCGGAAAATGTCTAAGAAAACTAACCAAGTATCAAAAGTTTATGTTTTCTTGCAGGTTCAAAGGCACCACGATCGATGGCAGGGAATAAAAAGTTTAAAAGTTTATTTTTTCCAAAGTTTGTCCTTCATTCGATCGAATATGTTGCTATTCGATCGAGTAAATCAATCGAATGAGCCGATTCGATCGAGTCAGTTGTTGTGAGAATGAGAAGTGTTGCGAGAGACTTATTCGATCGAATAGACTCTCATTCGATCGATTGGTCCAATCGAACAAGTCCATTCGATCGAATGAGTCCAGAAACAGTATAAATACTCAGACTCATTCGATCGGTCAGTATTATTCGAAAAAATTTATGGAAATTTACTCTCAAAATTGTTTACGTGAAACCCTCGTTTTTGATCCGTCCATCTTATTCGATTTTTCACGTACATCAATAAAATGTAAGTTTTTTTTGGTTTTTAACCGTGTTTTGATCATGTTTTTGGTCGTTTTAGTTCTCGGAAACGAACTTTAGAACGAAACTGATATTGAACTGTTTTTAATCGTTTAAGTCTTTTAGTTTAATGTTGATACATGTTCTTAAACATCAACTGGTGCTATCTGTGTGTCGCGTATCCTTAAACGATCGAAAATGTCGATCGGATTTCTGCAGTTTCTGGGCTGAGTTTGAAGGAGTCGAATCAGTCTACTCGATCGAACGAGTCTCTTGTTCGATCGAATGAGACTTATTCGATCTGTAGTTCGATCGAATCAGAGGTCGAAGATGATATCTATCTCATTCGACTGTCTGTGATCGAACTAGATCTCACTCGATCGAATGAGTTGATCACTCGATCGAATGAGTAGCTCATTCGATCGAATCTTGACTCATTCGATTGAACAAGTCCAGAATGTTTAAAAATGTTAAACGAATTCAGTCTTCTCGATATCTGTTCGTTCTAATACGTTTATGATTGCAGATAAAATGGCTGAAGTTGCAGAAGTTTTCGTTCCCTTCAAAACATCAATCAAGCACAATATTGTAGCCTTTCTCGACGAAAAGGCAAGCCATGGGAAAGACTTTGCAACAATGATCAAATTCCTGAAACGGTCCAGGATTCACGGACCTATCTCAAGGGTAGTAGAACCCATTATGTCAATTCAACAGGAATTCTGGAGGAATGCCTCGCACGACAAAACTGTTGTGCCGTCGGTAATTCGCTCCAATGTTAGAGGGCACGAAATTGTTGTATCTGCCCAAATCCTCAGGGAAGTCTGTGGGTTTGCTGATGCTGATTCAGATCCTACTGGGTTACATCCTGCTGGAACCAGAGGATGTTTTGCAAGAATGAAGTACGATGGTGACCTGAATTCCGGTCTACTTCATAAAGCCAATCTGTGTCCAGAGTTCAAATATCTGGCACACGTGGTGATGCACTGCTTAGGGCCTCAAAGAACAAGTTTTGACAAATTGAGGGTAAGCATACAGTTCACAATGGCTGCATTAGTGATGAACCGCCCCTACAACTTCTCGCAAATGACCTTCAGCCATATGGTGGAAAATCTGACAATAAAACAAGGGGCGGGCGAGAAATTTCTACAGTACCCGAGATTTGTGCAAATGATCGTCGATAGTCAAGCTCCGGGTCTACTGAAAGAAAATGAGGGTGATGTGGTGAAACTGGACCACATGAAGAACGAAACTCTCAACCGTTTAAAATCTTACAAAGATCGCCCCACAAGACCGCCACACAAAAGGTGCTTTGGGCACGTGACAAATCCGTCTTACAAGGCTCCTCCGAAGAGGAAGTGGAGGAATGCCGCCAGTGATTCAGATGTCGAGAACTTACCTTATCAGAAAACCAGCGACGAATCTGACACTGAGGAGGAAGAGGTACCGGCAGACACCAGAACAGATGCCGAAAAAGAGGCTGATTCATTCTTTAATGTTGAGGTTCTGGATGCTGGTGATGAAGCAAGTGTATCAGATGTGCACTTTGCTGGTGAGGTTAGGGCAGAGGATGTTGCGGGCGAAGAAAGGCCTGCGAAGAGACAAAAGAAGAAGGTTACAAGGAAGTATCGGAGTTTATTTTCTGATCCCCCACGTCCTCAAATGTTACAATCAGTTGGGACTTCGTCTGCTGCTCCTCCCGTTCAACAAGCACCGCCACCAACACAGCAACCAGCAACACAATCAGCACCACAACCGACTACTCAACCTCAACCTGAAATGTCTATACCTCCTCAGGTTGCAACAGAAATAGCTGATCTTCACAAGGCTATGATGAAGATGTTCATGTTCAAGACTGAGCAAGAAGAGCTGAATAGACGGCAAGAAGAGCAGAATAGACGGCAAGAAGAGCAAAATAGACTGAGAGATGAGCAGATTGCCCAACTTCGAGCCGAAAACGACATGCTCAGAATTGAAAACAGTCAGCTGAATGCGACTGTCGCTAATCAGGGCTCTTCTATCAAGGAACTAAGAGAGTCAAATCTAAGCCTTGAGGCGAAAGTAACCGAATTGAAAGGAGATGTTCTACGTTTGGAAGGTCCATCAAATGTTGATGTGGACACAGACGAACTTGACTCTTCAGATGATGGAGGTGAAGGTACTAAAGAGTGAATTGAGTGAATGTAGTGAGGACTTAAATGTTAAATCCTGTTAAATGATGATTTTTGTATAGACTCAGTTTCATATGTAATGATATTGTATTTCATGTTTATGATATTACATATGTTTACTTAAAATTGTTGTTAAATTGTGGTTGTTTAATCAAACAGGTGATGATGATCCGTTCAACGTCCAACCGCTGCAATCAAAAACTGCAGCAGAATTTTTCACGTTTTTACTGGACAATCCAAATGAGCAGCGAAACTTCGCAAGTGGAGACTTGGAAGAAGGTGAAATTTCTCATAATTTCACAGAAGAAGAATTGGAACAAATGTTTGAATTATCCAACGTAGAAACAGGCAAGTATCTGGCTTTGCCTCCAACAGAACAAATGTCTTCTTCTGCTGCTACACCTGATTCATCATCATCAACGGCCACTGATCCCTCACACGTCGATCCTTCTCAATTTGATGAAGTTGAAATGGAAGACTTGTCAAAGGAAGAGTATCCTGAATACTATACGTCTCAAAATGACGATCTTCCTAACTCTGCAAGTTTCTTCCAAAATGTAACAGAGGAGGAAATACAGAAGATGGCTGAAGAAAGGTCAAACAATATGGAACAGCCTTCTGAAGCGGATCAAGCCGATTTTTTAGAGAAAACCGAGGAATGCAAGAAAGCATTCAATGCTATTCTTGAGAAGATTAGATCCAGACGACAAGCGAAGCCGACCATTCCTCATACAACGTCATATAAGATGAAGGGTCGCAGAACTTCAGGAGAAATTATCGCTTGGGCATGTCTGAAGGATCTTAACTGTGTAGCTGTCAAGAGAGAAAAGGGGGTTGAATACTTTCAACGTATTACTGATTTGAAGACCCTTCCTACTTATGATCTGAACCGTCTGAACTATCTTGATATGCTATACGCCAACTCATCTCCATTTGCCACGTATTATCAGAGTGTATTGCGAAAAGAGTACAACACAAAATGGAAGATGATCACACCACAAAGGCCGAAGAGATATATAAGCAAAAAGGAGATCGATCCGATCACCAACAGGCCAAAAGTTATTTTGAAGTACATGCCACCACTCACAATGAAGAAGATTCCTCTTAGAAAGATGAAGCAGGACTTCTACAAATCATTCAGGCATTGGTACTATGATGGAAGACTGCATGAGGCAGTTATTGTGCTCAATGACTATGGTAACTGGAGCACTATTCGTATTTTTGATCCAATGTGGCTCACAAATTTGTCAAGGGAGGATGTCTATACGTTGTACAAGACAGAGATTCTTTATGCTCCTGAAGACATAGAGCAAGCGTTAACGTACAGAAATGTCATTAGGATTTGCTTTGCCTATGACATACATGCAGGATCAAATTGGAAAGAACAACAGAAGAAGTATGCCCAAGAAACTAAAGATTAATTGTCATGTCTTTCGTTTATCTTGTTTCTTGTTGTAATTCAAAGTTAAATCTTCTGATTGTAATTGTTTTGAATTGAATGAAATATGATTTGGAATATTGTGATAGATTATGCTTTAATGTCAATTTTACAAATCTAATACAACTGTGCTTAAATGTTAATCCAAAATTCCAATTGACAGCGTCTCAGGATATGCGGAACCTATGGTAGGTCTGACTGACTGTACCATTTGATCAAGAGAGAACTCCATGAAGAAAGGAGTTTGTGGATGCAACGTATGCACCACTAGTTTTGAGAAAAGAGAGAGTGAGATAACTCCAAGGGGGAGTTACGATCGAGCAAGAGTACTCGATTGGTTACAGGCAAATAGAACTGGCTCCAAGGGGGAGTTTGTTAGGACATGAAATGTCACATGTATGTCCCCAGTTCTATCAGGATTGGTTCAACATGAAACCAACGATCGTGAGAACAAGTTAACGTACTGAAAATGTCAAACGAAGCTGATTCGATCGAATCAGTGACTGATTCGATCGAACCAGAGATCATTCGATCGAACCAGATCTCATTCGATCGAACCAGATCTCATTCGATCTAACCAGGTCTCATTCGATCGAACCATATCTCATTCGATCGAATGAGTATCTCATTCGACCGAATGAGTCTTCGGTATATAAACGTTACTTGGGAAATTTCACATGCAGAGAGAACAGTTTACACCACTCACGAACCAGCAGCCTACAGAAACTCTCTCCACTGTTCTTCGTGTTCTTGGTCGTTTCCTCCAATCCTAGGCGTCAAACCCCTTTAGGAATCGTACCTACGTGCCCGTTGATCACCACCGAATCGCCGTGTTAGAGGATTCCGCACTCTAACACGTTGCCCCGTGAATCGTTGGGAAACCGAGTCCCGAATCGGTCCTACAGTTTGAACATGGTTTCCTTTGGTACCCTTTTATAAGCTATTGTGTTTGATATTTGCCATAGTTTTTTGTAGCTTATAAGCAATTATTGGTTAACCATATAGCCTATCGGCGAGGCCTTCCCCTTTTGTCCCTTGGGACGCTTTGAAAGGGAGTGTTGTGTGGGTTTTTTCGAGACGGACTCGTGTGCTATACTTAATGTGTTTTGGTGAGACGAACTCACATTTTGTTTCTACATGCTTTGCTTTCACAAAAACTTTCATGCACTAGGATCACGTTTACATTAGCATTGTACAAAAACAACAATTACACTTTCTTGGCCTCCCTCACGGGGAAGTTCCTTATTTTACCTGATCCTTGATTCTCTTGTTGACACTTTTACGCATAGTACTTTCTAAGCTGAATAGAGTTCCACGTTCTTGGAATCTCTTTCCTTGCTAGGTCGGCCAGTTTGTAGGCCCCCTTCTCCCCGGCCCGCATAATTTGATAGGGCCCTTCCTATTTTGGTCCCAACTCTCCTTCCTGCTTGCTTCGTTCTCTCACAATACCAGGTCCCCTTTGTTAAACTTGACCTCTTTGACCCTGGTATTGTAATATTTTTCGATCTTCTTCTTGTACTCTACCTCCCTTCTGGCTGTCTCTTCTCTTCTCTTTTTTGCTAGGTTCAGGTTTAGCCGTAAATCCTCCTTATTTTTGTCTTCCCCTTGGAGGGTTCGACGTGTTGGTGCCCCAATTTATGCTGGGATCATTGCCTCCGTCTCGTATTTCAGGCTAAATGGCGTCCCCCCATTGCTGGTTTTTGGCATAGTTCTGTTTGCCCATAGAACATGAGGTAGTTCCTCCACCCATGACCCCCGTTGCCTTCCTAACCTTCCCTTAATTCCTTCCACCAGACTCCTATTTGCCCGCTCTACCTGACCATTAGCTTGTGGATGGGCTACCGATATGAACACTTGCTTTATTTTTAACTGGTTGCACCACTCCAGAAAGGATTGTTGGCGAGATGCTTCCCGTTGTCCTTAATAATGGCATATGGCAGCCTAAACCTACAAATGATGCTCTCCCACACGAACCTCATAATCTGTTGTCCTGTGATTGTACGTAGTGGCTTGGCATCTACCCATTTTGTGAAGTAATCAATGCCACCACTAGAAATCTTGCCTTTCCTGCTCCTACCAGAAAGGGTCCCACTATGTCTATCCCCCATTTTTGGAAAGGCCATGAGGAGCTTACCGGTATTAGGTTGGACTTTGGTTTCCTTCCTACCGGTGCATGTACTTGGCCATGGTCGCACCTTTGTATCTCTTTCACAGCACTTAAAAACATGGCCGACTAGTAATACCCAGCCCTCATGGCTTGGGCTACCACCATTTTCGCCCCCCATGTGCATTCCACAGATCCCCTCGTGTATCTCCCTTATCACATACTTTGCTTCCCCCAGGTCAATGCATTTTAGGGAGGGTCCCAGATAGGACTTCCTGTACAAGTGTCCCTCAATTATTTCATACTGCAGGGCCTTGACCTTTAACTTCCTTTCTTCCTCCGTATCTTCTAGAACCTTTCCTTCCCGAAGGTACCTAATGAGTAGGGTCATCCAGTTGCTTTCTTGGGCCCCCACATGGGTGACCATTTATTGGCGGTTGCTTGAGGGTTTCCACTTTTACCTCCTTAGCTAGGTGATCAAAAGCGACCGCAGCCAATTTACTCAAGGCGTCGGCTTTCTTATTGGAGCTTCTGGGATGTGTATTACCTCTGCGTGTTCGAATTTATTTATTAATTCCTATGTTACCTTAAGGTATTCCTTCATCTTTGGGTCCCTAGCGTTATAGCTTCCCCCTACTTGATTGGCCACCAAGAGGGAGTCAACATGAGCTCGAATTCTCCTTGCCCTTACTCTTTCGGCTATTCTGAGGCCAGTTAGCAGTGCCTCGTACTCTGCTTCATTGTTTGTACTGGGGAACCCTAATCGTATTGCATAAGTTAACTCGATTCCTTCAGGGCTTACTAGAATGAGCCCTGCCCTACTCCCCTCCTCGTTGGAGGCCCCGTCCGTATATAGTTTCCATAAAACTTCCCCCTCACTTTCCTCTTTCCCTTCGCTTGCTTTGGGACCGGACGCTTCCCCCCTTTCTTCATCCTTTTGCCCTTCTGTTTCTGTCAAGAAATCGGCTAAAACCTACCCTTTGATGGCGGTTCTTGGTTTGTACTCGAGTGTGTGATCTCCCAGTTCAATTACCCACTTTGTTAACCTTCCTGACAACTCCGGCTTCGACAATACTTGCTGCAAGGGTTGGTCAGCGAGCACTTGTACTACGTGTGCCTGAAAGTACCTTCGCAACTTTCTATCCGTGTAGATGAGGGCTAACACAAACTTTTCTACGGGCATGTACCTCTCCCCCCGTCCTCTTAAGGTACGGCTAACAAAATAAATAGGTATCTGTGCCCCCCCCCTTTCGACCATTAACACCGAGCTTATTATTTTTGTTGTCTGGGAGAGGTATAATGTTAGCGTCTCCTCGGGTCGAGGGGTTTCTATGGTAGGGAGCTCACAAAGGTGCCTTTTTAAGTCTTGGAAGGCCTATCGGAATTTGCTTTTCTTCATACTTCTTCTTAGAACGGCCATGAAGGGCAAGGTTCTTTCTGCTATTTTGGAGAGGAATCTGTTCAGAGCTACGAGCCTCCCATTCAGTCTTTGTAGCTCCTTGAGGTTCTTAGGGGATTTCATCTGGATCAGCGCTTCTACTTTTTCTGGATTGGCTTTAATTCCCTCTTTCATTACCAGTACCCCCAGAAATTTCCCTTCTTCTACCCTGAAAGAGCACTTACCTGGATTTAACTTTCATATTGGCCCCTCTTAGCGTTCGAAATGTTTCTTTGATGTCCTCCAGCATCCCCTCTTCGTTCTTGCTTTTGACGACTAGGACGTCCACATAAATTTCCACATTCCTATCTCTTTGCTCTTCAAAGAGCTTATCCATGAATCGCTGATACATGGCCCCTGCATTTTTTTAGCCCGAATGGCATTTTTGTGTAGCAGAAGGTCCCCTCGTCAGTGTAGAATGTCGTCTTCTCCTCGTCTTTGGGGTTCATCTGCACTTAATGGTATCCTTTATAGGCGTCCAGGAAACACCTTAAAGGGAATTGGGCCAAAGACTCTATTTTCTTTTCGACCTCCGGCAAGGGGTAAGCGTCTTTGGGGCATGCTTTATTCAAATCTTTAAAATCAATGCACATTTGCCAGCTATTATCTGACTTGGCTATCATCACTGGGTTCGATATCCATTGAGGGTATCTCACCTTTCTTACTATTCTAGCTTGCAACAACTTCCATGTTTCTTCCAAAACAGCCTGGCTCTTCTCCGGCCCCAAACTTCTCTTTTTTTGCTTTACCGGTTCCATCCAATGAAACTCTTGTTGTACTTGATCCTTCTGACCCCCGTCATGTCCTCATGCCTCCATGCAAACACGTCCACATTCCTTAATAACAGTTCCTTCAACCCCACCTTCCCTTTGTCGGTTAGCGAGGTCCCTATCTTCACCGTTTGCTCTGGGTACTCCCCGTTTAAGACCCATTCCTCCGTTCCCTTCTGCTTCTTTTTTGGTTCACTCCCCGGGCTCACACTGGCAACAATCTCAGCTGAGGATGGTACAGTGGCTACGCCTTTGGGAGTCGAAAACTTTATACACCCGTGCACTGTATAGGAAATGGCTTGGAGGGCTCTCATACCGGGGCGTCCCAGTATGATTTTGTATGTGGATGGGGCCCTTACCACTGAAAACCGCAAACTGGACAGTTCATATTTTTTCCCCATCTTTTAAACTAAAAGGGAGGGTTAATGACCCCAAAGTCTTCACTACTTCCCCCAAAAACCCCACCAACGGACACATATTTTCCTATAGTCGGTATCTGACGTCTTTCTGAAGTCTTGCAAAACAATGCTCATACATAATCTCCACACCACTTCCCTCGTCCATATGTACGTGGGCTACTCGGTGTCCTGCTACACTGGCCGATATATTTAACGGCATTTCCCTAGCGTCTTCAGTAGTCAAACCTGAAAACGACAAAAGGACATTCATCCATACAGGGTTCCTCGGGAATGCCTCAGTCTTTCCCACTTTGGTTGGCCTCTCCCTTTTTTCTTCTTCTACTTCCCTCCTTCTGATCATGTCTACAAAGTTCTTATCTTCGTCTTCATCTTTAACCTTTGGAGTAACTTCTTTGGAGGGTAGTGGTAATTGTCCTGCTTTCAACGCAGCTTCCATAACCTTTTCAACTGCACACAACTTTCAGTAGAGTGTCCCTGACTTTTGTGATAATTGCAGAACCCTTGTGGGTTGGGCCTGTAAGGCTGTTTTGCTTGGGCGGGGGGCCTGGGAGTGTACTTGGTTTTGTCAGCGACCATCACATCTCTTGGCCCAGCTCCCAGTCGATCTCCCAAAAGGGGTCTATGACGAGGGGCTTTTGGTCTAACATAGGTGAGAAGTCGCGGGGGATGGGGGGGGGGGTAGTAAGAGGGGTTTAGGGGGTGTGGGGGTTTATAGGGGGAGAACCTCACTCCTTCCCCGAGTGATCTTCCCAGACAACTTGGGTTCCTCCTTTGTATTTTCCTCCCATACCTCCCGTCTTGAAGGTCCCCTTCTTTCCTTCCCACTCCCTTAACTTGGAGCCTGCATACTTTCCTCTGACAAAAGCTCTGACCCTGTCCATCAATTGATCAAACATTGCAGGGAAGTCTTCCCCCAACTTCTCCGTGAGCTGGGAGAACCTTACCCCGTTGATGAACCCACTTATCTTCATCACCTCAGGCACATCTTAATGTTCATGTTTTCTGCTATGTACCTTTCCATAAACTATTCTACCTTTTCTTCGTCTCTCTCCGTATGTGCAAGATCTCATTAGGATTCTTCATGGCTTTTCATTGTTGGCTAAAATTTTGGAAGAACTTCTTTCGTAGTTCTTCATAGTTGTCAATGCTTCCGGGCTCTATACTATCGAACCAGTCACGTGCTCTCCCAGTCAACGTCTGGGGGAACATGAGACACCATACTGGCATGGGCCAGCCACTCACTAGCCTAGCTCCCCTATAAGCCTGTAGGTGATCTTCGGGGTCTTGTGTACCGTCGTACTTGTCCACCGTGGAGGGGTATCTTAACTTGGGAGGTAATGAGGCTTCTGCTATTCGTTTGGTGAACTTGGAGACTTCAGACGTGTCCCTAGGTCAATAGGGGGCCTCCAGGGGGTTTTCTGGCGTCTTCTCCTTTCCCTTGACTGTGGACAGGAGGGTCATCAAGGATTCTATCAGCGTGTCAGGACTTCCTCTTGTAACACAAGCATCTTGGCCTTCTTTGTTCGGCCGTGGCCCCGGCGTTTCAAAGGAAAGCCGAGCCCGAGGTGCCTTTAGTTTTTCTTTCCTTTCTTGTTCATCAAGAAAAGCTCTTAAAATGTCTTTATGAGCTCGTGTGAACTGGGGGAGTCACCTTCCACCCTTCTTTTTCGTTTTCTTAGTCTCGTGACTCTCTTCCTTCATCCTCTTGCCCCGTTATGTCTTTAGTGAGAACAGGTCCGTCGGCTTCTTGTCGGACGTCTGGCTCTTGTTGGGTTGTGCTTATTTCTCATGTCTTACTGATCACATTACTCTTCCCAGAACTTGAAGGAAAAGGTGGTATGTCGTTTAGGTTTTGATTAGCCATTCTTCTTTACGATGATGTAGCGAGACCTGTGATCAAGACGTCCCACGGATGGCGCCAATGTTGGAACCTATTCCAAACGAGGGGTAAGGTTCCTAACCAGTCAAGAGAGAATGGAGATCGGTTGATATATAAGAATAAGTAAAGAGTGTAGTTTCTTATGTGTGAATGAATTACATTGTTCTTCTCTTCTCCTTTTATAGAGGAGGGTGTTTATACATATTATCTATCGGGTTTATCAACATCATCCGGGCCCTTCGGTCCATTCTGCTTTCCTTTGGTCCGACGAACTCGCAGATGTTTACCTCCTGGTTCCTGCCTCATATCCCAGGACATGAGTGCTTTGGGCCACCCACTGGATCAGACGTGCAGCCTGTGGTTTCCCTTGCAAATCGTTTCCCTCCAAGCAAGCTTCTAGAACGTTTGGGCTATTTGGTCTCTTGTTGTTGGGCCTTGTTGACACTGCTGGGCATGGGTAGGCTCTTCATACTTCATTCCTGTAAATGCCGACTTAAACTGTTCCATTCTATAGTGAATGATGATGATGATATTACTTCATTGAAAGATATCAAAAAGAAGAGAAAAATAGAAAATGAAAGGAGAAAAACGTTTGAAGCAAGGAGCGTAAAAAAAGAAAATCAAGTTGAGTATGTCATTAAAACTGCTCAATTACAAATGACAGTGTGCATTATTAATCTATTGTTTATATACATTTAATTGATTATTAAATTATTTATATGTTTTATATTTTCTTCAGTTTGTTTTACTTATTAAGGGTTCTTTTTCTATACTATAATATAACTGAAATTACAAACATATATGGAAGTTTAAAAATGGTTTATAAAATTATTTATGAGGTAATACGGTTCTTAATTCCGGTTTGACTGGTCTGACCAGTGAACCAATAATGTGGCCGGTTTGTCGTCTGATCCGGTTATAAAAACATTGTTTATGAGTGGTTGTGAGTATATGAGAGAGAAATTGTTATATGAGAAAGTTAATTCGAGGTTACACTATTCACACTTTATAACTTTTTAATATTTTATGAAATTGGTTGTAACTAGAGAAAAGATATAAAAAGATATTTTTTAATTGAACATAAAAGAGAGAAAAAATAGTGATTTTTGGTATAATTATATGGATATGGATGTTAAACTGACCGAGAATGCCCTATGATCGAGGTATATACATGTATAAAAGTTTTAAAATAAATTTATCCTTCTTAAATAGCAACGGGCCAACGACCATATGGTCGTTTAAACCACATGGCCCACCATTTCCGCGTCACCTGGCTAACAAAAGTCTCAAAACATCTTGACGCGGTGTAGCAAACGTTAAGCTTTGGCCACATCAACTTTGCAGCCTGCTTTTATGTCTCGCAACAAGAAGCCTAATGGTTTTTATTGAACTTACCATATATGTAAAAATAATACATTAAATTAAAAATTTTATTAATATGTACTAGGTCTGTCGGATTTATGTATTTTACCTACTTATAGCTTATAACTTATAAGTTATAAGATGTTTGAGAAAGTTAGGTTTTATGGATGGATGTATAAATAATAAGCTAGTAACTTAACTTATAACTTATGTGATGGTTAATAGCAGTGAAAAAAGGTCATCATTTTTGTTGTTTTTATTATTATGTTTTTGGCGGGGAAAACTGAAAGAGAAAAAGAAAAAAAGGTATAAAAGAAGAGATTAACCCCCAAACCCCCCAGACGGAATGGAGAGATATGAGGGGCAGTTGATTGCAGCAGCTAAGCGAGCCTACAAGAAGGCGTCCGAAGAAGGTAACCGGCAGGAAGAAGCACGGTGGGCGAACGCCATCGGAGACATGTTCAAGAACCGAGGCGAATACGTCCACGCCCTCAAATGGTTTCGACTCGATTACGAGGTCTCCGTCAAGCATTTGCCCGAGAAGCATCTGCTCCCCACCTGCCAGTCCCTCGGTGAAGTTTACCTTCGTCTCCATCATTTCCAAGATGCCCTAATTTACCAGGTTTACTCATATTAATAATCAACCCTCTCTAATTTATATGTGCATATTTCATCGCTGTTGCTACGTAGCGTATAGGCAGCTTCTGTTAACAACTATTGTTACTTCGAGTTAAATTGGAAGGGTCTAACTGGTCAAAATTAGGGTGGTTCTTAGGAGGTTTATACGAAATGAATACATTGTTAAAGGTTTACTTGATAAATAGGTTTATATGTAACATAGATGATAGTTATGCAGCTTCTGGTTATATATAGATTATGAAATAGATTGTTTGCATTTGGAGCTTTAGGTGTTTGGGATTCCTTATTTTCATCAACTTATAAAACTTTTTGAAAAGTTAAGAAGGTGGATAAGGTGTTTGGCAAACCATAAGGCCTTATGAATTTTAACTTATGGAGAAGGCAAAATAAAGGGGTTTTGAAAAGTTAGGAATTTGCAACTTATTAACTTAAAGGGGTTTGATTTACCTATTACACACCTATAACTATAACCCTTAAAACCCATTACACTCCTTTTAAAAAAGGGGGTCCTTTTTAGTCATTTTGGTTTTCCCCAACACATAAGCTAATCCAAACATTTTTTTTAAAAACTTCTTTTAAAAAATTCATAAGTTAATAAGTCCTTTTAACAAATGTCCTTTTTCACTTAAACAAGCAATCCCAAACACAAACTTAAATTTCTTTTAAAGACTTGTTCTGTCTAAAAACGTGTTTTCTCAAATGTATCATCTCATGTTAATTTTTTTTTGACAGAAACGACATTTAGATCTGGCAAAGGATGCGAATGACTTGGTTGAGCAGCAACGAGCAAGTACACAACTTGGTCGAACATACCATGAAATGTATTTAAAATCCGGAAACGATCAAACCTCTCTTAGAAACGCCAAAAAGTATTTCATTTCCGCTATGAAGCTTGCCCACACTCTGATAAAATCAAACAAGCTTACGTTTCTAAAGGAATACGTCGACGCACACAACAATATAGGAATGGTTGAAATGGATCTTGACAACTTAGAAGAAGCCAAAAAGATGCTCTTAAAGGGCTTAAAAATATGTGATGAAGAAGAAGTGGTTGAAAACGATGACGCGCGCACTAGACTTCATAATAATCTTGGTAGTGTTTACATGGAATTAAGGAAATGGGATAAAGCTAGAGTTCACATTGAGAAAGATATTGTGATATGTAATAATATTGGTCATATTCAAGGAGAGGCAAAAGGGTACATAAACCTTGGTGAGTTGCATTATAGGGTGCAGAATTACCAAGATGCGATTCTTTGCTATGAAAAGGCGATGAATTTGGCAAAACGTATGGATGACGAGTATGCTTTGGTTAATCATGTGAAGGAGAATATAGAAGTTGTGAAAGAAGCAACTAAAGTGATGGAGGATATGAAGAAAGAAGAGCAGAACTTTAACAAATTGGTGAGAAATATGGTTGTGGCTCGAGGTACTTCGGGTGAAAGGAAGTGTTTGTTGCAACAAAATGCATCTCTTGATCTCCTTATTGAGAAATCAAGCATCATTTTTGCATGGAAGAAGGTATTGTTTCGAAAGTACTTCGATTGTTTCACTTTTAGTTATATTATTTTTATGCAATTAAACTTAATTTTTTCTAATAGCATTGTGAGTTTGCCAAAAGGAAGAAAAAAATAGCAAACGAACTTTGCGACAGAGAAAGGTTAGGTGATTCATATCTTGTTATTGGTGAATCGTATCAAAAGCTTCGAAACTTCAACAAGGCCAAAAAATGGTACACGAAAAGCTGGGAGACGTACAAGTCAATTGGTAACATGGAGGTATTTTTGCTTGCAACTTAATACTTATGTTTTTGGTAATTTGATTCTCGTTTATTTTTACACTCTTTGGATTTTTTTACTTAAGAATAATTGGTTATTATAGGGGCAAGCATTAGCAAAGATCAATCTTGGAGATGTTCTGGATTCAGTTGGTAAATGGTCAGATGCTTTGGAGGCATTTAGTGAAGGCTACAGGCAAGCATTGTTAATTTGTTATTATTATTTTCATTGATAAAAATGTTAATAAAAATGCACATTCAAATTAGTGTTTTGATATTGTTTTCTTTGTTGCAGAATCGCTCGTGAAGCTAACCTACACTCTGTTCAACTGTCTGCACTAGAAAATATGCATTATAGTCACATGATCAGATTTGATAATCATGAAGAGGCTAGGTAATGTAACACTAATCAAACTTTTCAAAATTTGATTATTTGATAAAAGATTTTCATATAAAAGTTCAAAAGTCTCTCTTCGGATCACACTAAACATTATATTTTATTTTGGTGGAATGAATAGTAAGTTTGCAAATTACACAGAATTGGTTTTACTATTCATTCTTTCATTACACTAAAACTTTTGACATTCTAAATTAACCCTTTTGGTTAATTTGCTTTTAGTTTATACCATTACAATTTTTCATGTTGTTTCAGATTATAGCTGAATGTTTAACTTAAAAAACAAGCAATATCATATATGCATGTATATACATTAAGATGAAACTAGCATTGTGTATGATTTTTTAGTATATTTAATATACATTATAATTGTTATGAATAAGTTTTTATTGTTGTTAAATATTTTGATATGAGATATGTAGTGGAATCTAATTCAGTTTGATATTATTAATATAATTTAGTTTAATTCTGTAAATGAACTTTAATATTTTAACCAAATAAACTGATTTTATTAATTAATTAAATTACTTTTTTAACAGATCTAATTTAATTTAAATTACCATTGCAAAGAAAATTTAATGTCACAGTAGTTTAGATTAAGCCTATTCCAAAACAATTGGTTTTTTAACTCCAAATCTGTGTAAACTTTTAGTATATATGTTGGAGATACCTTTAAGATTTGTAAACTTATTTCAAATGAGTATTTTGTAGGAGGTTGCAGTCAAAAATAGATAAGTTAAAGCAGTTAAACTCAACCAACAACCTTGAACAACGAGAAAGCTGCTCTGAGACTGATACAGATGGGGAAGATTCATCACCAAAATCTTACGTATCCAAAATGCATGAAAATGATTTGTCAGCATCTGACGACGTCCCATTGGCCTCACTCGTTACCAAATCAAAAGGAAGAAAACATTCTACTTCTACAAAGTCTCTAGAAGCTTCAGCCACAAGCGTGCCTAGTCAGACAGTTAGCCGGAAACGAGGTCGTCTTGTTCTTTCTGATGATGAAGAAGATGATGATAATAAGCAACATGTTGATGGTTCCGCTTCTAATGAATGTGAGTTGCATTATATGTATATGAGGACTGAGGGGCATGTGTTGCGTGTGTGTGTGTGGGGGGGGGGGTTAACTAACATATGGGTTGGCTTTGGGCTCAAACCGAACCAAATATCGAAAATTTAGGTCTTAGGTTTCTGAACACCGTTCAGTTTTGGTTTTGCCATTTGCCCAAATTAATGAATTGATTGTTACATGTGTGGGCTACACCATTTGTTTTTATAAATTACTTAACATTAAAAAAATACATAAATTCAATAACAAAAGTTGGTTTTTTTCGATACGGTTTTGGTTTTTGAAACATGCAAAACTGAAACCTTAGAGATTCTGTTTTTGTTAAAACATAAATCAAACCATCTGTTTTGGGCTGGGTTCGGTCATGCCGGTTATTTCAGTCATACATAACTTATTTCAGTTTCATTAACCCCCTTAAATCAACAGGTAGTTTTTAATCCTCATTTTTAGTCATAAATAAAACAATATGTTAAATATGAATACAAAAACAATATCATCACAAAAAATAATCTCACCTAACAATAAAGGCCATTATGAAGGTTTTTATGCATACAGTTGCATCATAAATGTATCCCAAAATGGGCCGAAATTGTGGCCTTTACTGATTAATATTTATATCAATTTGAGTCAACAAATACTGTCTTTTGTTTGATTACAGTTAAGAGTAGACAGAGTCTGAACATTCATATTCATGAACATCAGGTAACACACGTTTTGATTTATCTTAAGTCGACCCGACCCGTTCTTATATTGTTGGTTAATAATAAGTAGTTTCGGCGGACACTTTTCAGGATGCAGATAGTGATTGCACTCCTCCAATACATCTGGAAGAAAGTGCTTGTTCCCATAAAGGCAGGAGTCCACATGAACCCGTTAATACTTCCAGTGGTGTTTCTGAAAATATTTGTCTAAAAAATGGTCATTCTGGTCCCATTTTTGATGCTTGTGAAGACGAATATTGTGTGAGTATATATTAGTTTATTATTTGTTAAATACTTAATTATTATATCTTAAATATATATAAACGAAACCTTTAAAAGCTCTCTGGTTGCTCCCTTCAATCTCTCAAAACAATCACCAGATTGCTTTATTTGTAAATGGAGGCTTCTCATGCATTTGACCCAAATTCATGGGTATGGGTCTCACCGAACCCAGATAGCCCTTAAACGGGTTATAACATCTCATTAAATTTAAAATTAATCTCACCAAATATTTGATATGAAAATCCTATAAAATAATGATATACTAAAAAATAATATCCTATTTTTTTAAAAGATATTATACATAATTAAGAAACAGTTTTATAGTAATAAAAATAAGCGGGTCATGGATCTCACCAAACTCAGATAGCTTTTAAATCGGGTTATAACATCTCATTTATTTGTGAAACCCTTTTATCATAAAACCCTAAGTATATTATTAACTTTCTTACAATAAATAAAATTAAAATCCAAAAAAATAGATAAATATTAGAAAACGAATAATGTAAACAATCCCCATAATACGGGGGATAAAAAGGGAGAGTTCTACGCAAAACACACTTTATTGTGAGAACAGAAAAACAAAAAAGAAAAGTTCTTTTTTTATTTTTCAGTTTTCAAATACAAATATGTTTTAAGTTTAATGTTTATTTGTCTCTTTTAGCATTTTAAAAAATACATAAACAAAATTCGTTTATTTATAGAACCTACACATACCTGTTCCTTCACAAGAAGTGAAAAAAAATAACAAAAAATTATAATTCAATTTAGATAAAAATTTGTATGTAAAAAATAAAAGTTTTCTAAATAATAATCATTGATAGAAAAATTCAACAATTTAAGTTTGTTCTTTTTGTTTTCGCAATAGTTTAGTCTTCTGTAATGAACCTCTCCCTATATAATTCCTTATATCTTATGTTATTATAATATTATGCATATAAATAATATATTATTTAGTAACTTTTTTATAATTTAAATGTCAAAATATATTTTTTTATGTATTAAATATTTAATATCTTTATAAATAACAAGCTTGTTCACTAAATGAGCTCAAATAAGTTTTTGAGCATTCTTGATTTGTTCACTTTAGGATTAGATTTTAGAATCAATTTGCTGAATACTTGTTAAACTATGTGCTTATTAAAATTAAAAAAAATGTTTTTGTTTACCTGCAGAAACATCTTATATTCAAAGTTGAGGATGACTTTGTACATATACAACCGGGCTCGTGTAAATTTGGTGATAAGATAAACATGGAACCTATGAAGGTCGAAGTCGCGTGCTTATACTTTCTGAAACTTGTTAAGGAGAACAGGTCCAGAGGTATGCTCTTAAATAATATTTTCTTTTATTTAATATTAGAAGCCATTTGTTTTCAATAAATTCTTCATGTTTGAAGGTCTTTTGCCAATCATTCAACATTTCAAATGTGGAGGAGATGTTTTACAATCCTTGGATTCATTATATACACCAAAAGATTATATTAGTGGAAAATGCTGGATTGAAGTTTCTATTGATCGTATGTGCTTTGTTATTACATCATAAATATTTCTGAAAAAATATGTGCAATTTAATGAATGTTATTATAGGTTGGGTACCGAAGCGCTTGGTAAAGCTTTATGTCGATTGTTGTAAAGATCTTTCTCAATCTCCCAACTTAAAATTGCTCAAGAAGCTGTATAGTTTAGAGGTAATAATAAACATATTGTGAAATTTGAATTTGTAAATAATTACTGGTTTACTTCTTCATAGCATTTTCTTATTATTATTACTAGGTATCAGAGGATGAGATTGATGTCTCTGATTGTGAATTGGAAGATATATCCGCAGCACCGTTACTAACCTCATTGCATTTGCACAAGACAATTGCTGCACTAAATCTTTCCCACAATTTATTAGGTAATAAATTTTTGATAATATTTATATTATTTTAAATAAAATATTTATTTTGATTCATTTATTTACAAAACTGCCCTCATGACTGAATAGAAAAAAACTACCGTCTGTTTCTGAAAAGGGCATAAACTGTTACAACGTATGAACATAAATGATGATTTCTCTTATTTCCTTAGTTCAAGGACGGAAAGTGTGATTTCTTCAAACTAAAAGGCGTTGACATTGTCACCTCTAGGCACAATATGCTA
>NW_027492225.1:0-91828 GCF_021521415.1 Bidens hawaiensis | reverse complement strand
CCCGCCTTAGCATCATGCGGGATGGTCAACCCATAGACAACATAACGTTTAAGTTACATGAAAACATAAGGCCAAAACGTTCACGCATGGCGCATATAACATATGCTCACGCTGGTTCTTAACATGGTGCGCTCGCGCAGGGCGCACATAACACATGCACGCGCTGACTAACATGGCGCGCTCGCGCAGGGCAAACATAAATGCCCGCGCTGATTCTAACATATGCTCGCGCCAGGCGCACATAATGTGCCCGCGCTGATCCTTAACATAGCGCGCTCGCGCAGGGCGCACATAACAAATGCACGCGCTGACTATCATGGCGCGCATAATATTTACAATCACCTAATTATTAGGTTGATTACTTAGTTTAAGGGGGTTGGGAATTTACCGGGTGTCACATTCTCCCCTCGTTAAACGAATTTCGTCCCGAAATTTAGGAGACGTTGCTGGCAGAAGCCATGTTCTGAAAGAGGTGTGGGTATTTTATGCGCATCTGATCTTCTCTTTCCCAAGTGAATTCAGGCCCACGCCTTGAGTTCCATTGAACTTTTACCAACTTGATTCTGCTTCTGCGCAACCTTTGTTCTTTCCAATCGGTTACTGCTATAGGCTTTTCTACGAAGTGCAGCTGTTTGTCAATATGAATTTCTTCCACCGGTAAAATCAACGTTTCGTCAGATAAACATTTCTTGAGGTTGGATACATGAAACGTATCATGAACTCCACTGAGTTCGGCGGGGTAGACGGAGTTTATAAGCAACTGGACCGATCCTCTCCAGGATCTCAAAGGGTCCAATGTAGCGCGGATTTAGCTTTCCTCGCTTACCGAAACGGGGGACTCCCTTCCATGGAGAGACTTTCAAAAGTACTTTATCCCCTTCTTGAAACTCCAACGGTTTCCTTCTTATATCAGCATAACTTTTCTGTCTGTCGCGTGCTGCCTTAAGGCGATCCCTTATCTGAAAAATCTTGTCTGTTGTTTCTTGGATCACTTCTGGACCAGTCATTTGCTTGTCGCCCACTTCAGCCCAACACAGTGGGGATCTACACTTGCGCCCATATAAAGCTTCGAACGGCGCAGCCTTAATGCTTGTGTGATAACTGTTATTGTAAGAAAATTCAACCAACGGGAGGTGGGTATCCCAACTACCTCCAAAATCGATCGCGCACAGCGCGCAGCATATCTTCCAATGTCTGGATTGTTCGCTCGCTTTGCCCATCCGTTTGAGGATGATAAGCTGTACTCATATCAAGGCGAGTACCTAGAGCTCCTTGTAACGATCTCCAAAACCTTGATGTGAACCGACTATCTCTATCAGAAATGATGGACACTGGGACTCCATGCTTTGAAACTACTTCTCGAATATATAGTCGGGCTAGCTTTTCCATTTTATCAGTTTCTTTAATCGGCAGGAAGTGTGCTGACTTAGTTAGCCGATCTACAATAACCCATAACGTGTCATAACCCCCAGGTGTCCTTGGTAGTTTGGTGATGAAATCCATAGAGATTTGTTCCCACTTCCACATGGGAATTTCTGGCTGCTGAAGCAACCCCGATGGTTTCTGGTATTCAGCCTTTACTTTTGAACACGTCAGGCACTTACTGACATACATCGCGATGGCGCCTTTAAGATTGGGCCACCAATACAGTGTTTTAACATCTTGGTACATCTTGTCTGCGCCAGGATGTACGGAATATCGCGTCTTGTGAGCTTCGTTTAATACCTGCTCGCGCAATCCTCCCTTGAGAGGGACCCATATGCGGTTGGCAAAATATCGAGTGTTGTTCCCTTTAAGTTCCAAATTCTTAATCATACCCCCAAGGCATTCGTTTTTAACAAACTCTGGTTTCAAGGCTTCTTGCTGAGCGTCTCGGATGCGGGTAGAGAGATCTGCGTGAATGGTCAACCTTAGAGCCTTGACTCGTAGCGTTTTTATTCGTTCCTTCCTACTTAGCGCGTCTGCTACCACATTCGCTTTCCCCGGATGATACTTGATCTCGCAATCATAATCATTTAACAATTCAACCCATCTTCGTTGCCTCATGTTTAAATCCTTCTGATCGAATATATGTTGAAGGCTCTTATGATCCGTAAAGATTACACATTTCGTACCGTAGAGGTAATGGCGCCAAATCTTTAGCGCGAAGACAACAGCTCCAAGTTCTAAATCATGCGTTGTGTAGTTCTTCTCATTGGTCTTAAGTTGGCGCGAGGCATACGCTATAACTTTGTCTCGCTGCATAAGGACACATCCGAGTCCCTGGTGTGAAGCGTCGCAGTAAACAACGATGTCATCTGTCCCCTCGGGCAGGGATAAGATTGGCGCACTACATAACTTCTGTTTCAACATTTGAAATGCCGCTTCCTGATTCTTGCCCCAAATAAACGCCTTGTCTTTCTGAGTTAGCGCGGTCAGAGGTAGAGCTATCTTGGAGAAGTTCTCAATGAAGCGTCGATAGTAGCCAGCTAGCCCAAGGAATTGCCTCACCTCAGTTGGGGTTTTTGGCGCTTCCCAGTTTTCGATGGCTTTAACCTTAGAAGGATCGACGTGTATTCCTTTCTCGTTTACAACGTGACCGAGAAAATGAACTTCTCTAAGCCAGAACTCGCACTTGGAAAACTTCGCATACAACTTTTCTTTCCTTAACAATTCCAAAATCATTCTCAGGTGTTGCTCATGCTCGGCCTTGGTTCGAGAGTAAATCAAAATATCGTCTATAAACACGATCACAAACTTGTCCAAGTATGGTTTGCACACACGGTTCATCAGATCCATGAATATAGCTGGCGCATTAGTTAGCCCGAAAGGCATCACTAAGAACTCATAATGGCCATATCTGGTTCGGAAGGCTGTCTTTGGTGCGTCTTCCTCATGGATCCTAAGTTGGTGGTATCCTGACCGTAGATCTATCTTCGAATAATAACTGGATCCCTGCAACTGGTCAAATAAGTCGTCAATCCTCGGTAAGGGGTACCGATTTTTGACTGTCAGCTTGTTCAGCTCCCTGTAGTCAATACACATCCGGAACGAACCATCCTTCTTCTTTACAAACAGTACTGGAGCTCCCCAAGGTGAAAAGCTTGGGCGTATGAAACCCTTATCCAATAGTTCCTGTAACTGATTGGATAGCTCTTGCATCTCAGATGGAGCTAAGCGATAAGGTGCTCGAGCTACTGGCGCAGCTCCTGGGACCAAATCAATACGAAACTCGACTTGTCGCGGCGGCGGTAACCCGGGCAAATCTTCAGGAAAAACTTCTGGAAATTCGCGTACTACTGGTAAGTCTTCAATTCTTCGCTCATCTCCTTTCTCTACTACATGCGCCAGGAAGGCGTAGCACCCTTTCCTTAGGCACTTACGCGCCTTTAGGCATGAAATCAGTTTCGTCGCAACTCCCCTTCTTTCCCCTTGAATCATCAAGGTTTCTCCGTTCATCAGTGGAATTCGAACCTGCTTCTCATGACAAACAATCTCCGCGAGATTTTCGACCAACCAATCCATACCTACCACAATATCGAAACTTCCCAAATCTATTGACAACAAGTTTATATTGAACTCATGACCTCCCATGACTAACACACATTGCTCAGTCCTTTCATTCGCGCATAACTGCCTACCATTGGCTAGTTCTATAGTATAAGGTTTGTCTAACCTACTGGTCGCTAAGCCCAGGGAGTTTTTAAACTCATGGGATATAAAACTTAGGTCAGCGCCAGTATCAAATAAGACAGATGCATAATGACCGTTAAGCAAAAACGTACCGGTTACCACATTCGGTTCTTCCTTTGCTTCACCCGCGCCGATCACAAAAGCTCTCCCGCGAGCTTGGTTTCCTTTCTGTGGGCAATCCCGACTGAAGTGTCCAGACTTCCCGCATGCGTAGCAGTTGTCATTGGCTCCAGCTTCTTTAGCACGGCAATTCACCGTCTTGTGTCCTGGTCTGCCACATTTGGCGCACGTGACGTTCGCGCATTCGCCTTCGTGGTGGTACTTGCATTTGTTGCACCATGGGTAAGGCCCGCTGTATCCTTTCCTTGATGGTTCCGCGGCCTGAATCGCGTAAACCCTTGTGCTTTCCTGCTTCTTGGGCGGTGGCTGCTTGAAGTCTGATCCTCGGTGGGAGTTCCATTTCCTCTTGGAGTCAGAGGTTCGCTGCTCGTTCAAGCGAGCAGTCAACATACCCGCACGAACCGTATCCCTTGTAAGGGTGATGGCTCGCGCAACCGCCTCGTCAAAGGTTGGAGGTGCGGCGGCGTTGAGCGGGACCCTAACGACAGGAGGTAACCCAAAGATGTACCTCTCGATTTTCTTTTCTTCTGTGTTTGCCATGTCTGGCACCAGCTGGCAAAGCTCGTTGAAACGATTGGTGTAGGCATCGATATCCGTTCCTACCATGGTGTGGTTCCAGAATTCTTGTTGCAAGCTCTGAATTTCTGCGCGAGAGCAGAACTTTCTCATCAACATTTCTTTCAATTCTTCCCAGGTCTTGTGAAGAGCAACTTCTCGCCCCAAAGTCTTTACTTGGAGCTTCCACCAAGATGAAGCTGCTTCTTGGAACATGCAGGTCGCGTAAAGGACCTTCTGGTTTTCACTACATCCGCTGATGGAGAGAACTGTCTCCATCTTGTCAATCCAATTGTAGAGCCCAATGGCTCCTTCGGTGCCTTTGAACGGCCAAGGCCTACAGGCCATGAATGTTTTATAGGAGCATCCTTTGTCCAAGGCTCCTGATTCGGGTTCTGGGGTCTCGTTCTCTTGGCGACCCTGACTAGATTCGGCCTTGCTGGCCTCATGCGTTGCAATCGCCTGCGCGATTATTTCTGCGAGCTCCTCGGGTGTCATGGTAATTCCCTTGGCTCTGGTTGGAGGCATTCTTTTCATAAAAAGAAAATATAACAAACTTAGCGCATGTACTCACAGCACATAATGTTCTTATCTCTAGACACTGTGACCCGTGTTCCTAAGTGCGTGTGTGATTTTTCTTTTGAAATTATTCTTTGAAAAATATTTCATGCGATTCCCCAAAGGTTATAGTCTAGGTTAAAAACTTCTTTTCCTAGTTCGCTATAACCAGTGCTCTGATACCAATCTGTCACACCCGGCCCTGAGCGGCGGAAACAGCCGGGCGCGCACGAGTGGGGATTGATAATTAAGCACGGGCCATTGCAAAACATTCAAAGATTTTTATTGCGCATGAGAAGTTTAGTACAAACCCGTTACATTGTTCAAAGATTACAAAAAAAAAAAATATCCAAGTATAAAACTGAAGATTTCCTCGCCATATCCCCTTGCGCGGCGGGTAACCGTGCGCATCGAGGGGATAAAACCAAAATCTTCCAAAAAGCTTGTTTTAGATGTTCAGCGTGTGGTGCTCTAAGTGTGACTCCATGCGCTACCTAGTTATCTCCTGAAAGACACGTAAAAACATTTGAATCAGTATAAACTGAGTGAGTTCACAAGTTTTAGTAACTTGATAAATCGTATTGCATCATAATCATTCTGAAATATAATTCTGTTAGCATCATTAAAACACATGCTTGGTAAAACATAGCTCTATCACCATATTCTGATAAAAATCGTTCCGCGGGTTACGCGCGAACATTTCTGGGAACTGTGCTCGTCTGTGTAAGTGGCGCTGCCACTACGAGCTAAAATAACGTAATATCGTCCCGCGGGTTACGCGCGGACACTTCTGGAAAACTGTGCTCGTCTGTGTAAGTGGCGCTGCCACTACGAGCGAATATATGCTGTAATACCGTCCCGCGGGTTACGCGCGGACGTTGTGCCGGAAAACAAGGCGCTCGTCTGCGTAAGAGGAGCGACCTCTACGAGCGGGCTCAAACCCATAGTACTGCCCCATGACCATACTAGGCACTCGTCTGTGTAAGAGGTGCGACCCCTACGAGTGGGCGGATCAAACCAGCAGTCCCTACCCTTAGAGTTCCAATGGTAAAGTGATCACTTACTCGAAATCTGGTGCACTATCATCGAAAACCATAGATAACTGTTCGCATTGCTCATCATGAAACATAACTTAAACACGTAATCGTTTGCTTAGCTTGTAAATATACCATGATAAAACATTATTTAAATACGTGTCCCTCGCCCCGAAAACAGTTTAAAATGGTGAAAACAGTGAAAATAGGGGCTGTGAGACTCACCTGTGGTTCTTGTTAAGGGATTAATCGAGATTCAGGTTTTCTTGGTGTTGGCCTCGGAATCGAAGGTCTAGAATACGATTAAATAACAAGTATATATATTAAGATCAAGATATAGGGGTTGGAAAGTAGATCTCAAGGTTATAATCTCGGCTTACCTAGTAACAGGATCGGAGCTGGAAACAACGGATGCTTGGGAAAGGATTAGTGCAAGTTTGTAGTTCTTTGAAGTGTGTTTTGGGTGATAATTTAGGCTACAAATTTATAGGCAAACTCAAGGGAACATAATCCCTTGCTTTAGGGAATTGTAATCTTTTGAAATGATGATAAAGTATGGAAATTATTATTATTTATTAAAAAGAGTAGAAAAGTAGATTAAAGATTCTGATTTGATATGGACAGGACATGCAGGGCTGTGGCTGGTGAGAGTGGGTGGCTGGCAGTTGACTTTTACAGTTTGCTTTTTCAGTGCTTTAGACAGTGTACAGTAAAAAGTAGAAGTTTTCTGAAACACGCAACCGCCCTCTTTTGGGCGGGGACAATTTCCTTAAATCTGATCATTTTGACTAAGTGTTCTGCGCGTATAACTTGGTGCGCATAGCTTTCTGCGTGTAGAACATTTCTTTGCTGCGGGTAGGTGCGTAACCTTCTCGCAGTTAGGGACATTTGAGTTTCATTTGTAGATTCTCCAGGTGGTTTTGGTATTTCAACATAGTGATCAGTCATGTTGAAGTCAATTCCATCCTGGAGCTTCAGACAAACTAGCTCTCAACGTTCCCGCCATGCGGTTAGGTTAGTTCCCTTCCGCACGCGCATAAACGATGTAGGATGCACCCGCCTTAGCATCATGCGGGATGGTCAACCCATAGACAACATAACGTTTAAGTTACATGAAAACATAAGGCCAAAACGTTCACGCATGGCGCATATAACATATGCTCACGCTGGTTCTTAACATGGTGCGCTCGCGCAGGGCGCACATAACACATGCACGCGCTGACTAACATGGCGCGCTCGCGCAGGGCAAACATAAATGCCCGCGCTGATTCTAACATATGCTCGCGCCGGGCGCACATAATGTGCCCGCGCTGATCCTTAACATAGCGCGCTCGCGCAGGGCGCACATAACAAATGCACGCGCTGACTATCATGGCGCGCATAATATTTACAATCACCTAATTATTAGGTTGATTACTTAGTTTAAGGGGGTTGGGAATTTACCGGGTGTCACACATATCTACTATTATAATAAACAAAAATGTTTGTTGAACCTCAAACCCCTTAGTTGGCCTAATAGTTTGCCAAGTGGCACTATCATGTATTAACCTATAATTTCTACTTAAATTTATTAATTTAAAACTAAAATCTAATTAAGATTTAAAACATTCCTTATTTAGCCTTATCATCATCCCATCCATTCCTTATCTAGTCTTATTGTGGATTACAACTAAGGGAGTTTGATTCATATTATAAAGTCATGTTTATTGCACCACCCATTTTATTGATTATGATTGCCCAAATGACTTATTTACTCTTCTCACAAACCTGAAGTATATTCACTCTTGGTTTCTATTTTGTTCTAAGTTGCGTGCAATAGATCCCCTTTGTCAATGACAAATTTGGATTTACCATGATAAAAACATGATCAGAAACATTAGCGAGTTAGGTAGAAACCAATTGATCAAATTATTCTAGGTTATTTTGACCAAAAAACCTTATTTACAAGTTCAATAACATAAGCGGGTTGGGTAGAAGGTCAAAATGACTATTTTGTATGGACCGGTTGGAACCGGAACACTCCTTGTCCAGTATTTTGATTAGCAATATGGGTGTCACATATGAATACAAAGACCTTATTATTTTGAAATCGAGCTGAAATGAATTTAGCCAATCTTTCTTTCCTTTTTTTCTCTCTCTTTCGATTTATTTGACTGATTATGAATGTGCAAATTGAACTGAATGAATGAGACAAGTGTTGGGTATTAAATCAGGGTTAGCTTGGTTATTTTTTGTTGTGAATTGCAGGTAATAGTAGAAGCAATAATTTGGACATCAGATGGCCTCATCAATGGTTAGAGAAACTAGCAATTAGTTCAAATAAAAAAATTGTATATGATTTGTATATGCTTTGTTGCTATATAACGTATGGTTTGTTAATGTTTCGGTAAAACTGCAACAATTTATTTGTATATATAAAACTTGCAACTTATTTGTAATTTAGAGATTTATGAACTTTTCATTTTTCAATATTATATGTAATACGTAATTTTAATCATATAACGTATTTAAAGTTTTATCAATTATACCGTTTTCATTGTCCAACCCATATAATACACGGGTTCCTAACCTAGTTTACTATATAGATAAATAAATAAATAAATAAACTAGAGGATATTATAAATATAGGATCATTCCGTGGCTATATTAAGGGGATGAAGCATTCAATATAACACACATTCAATTACTCAATTATGTCCTCAGTCATGTTAACTTTATCACCCATATAGACACAGTGGTGTAAAGTCCTTGATATAAAACCTACTTCACTTGCATGTTAAAGACACCAACAAAATGCTAGGCTCCAATCTCCATAAGTAGATATATAATAAGATAATTAAGTTCGGCTGGGTGAACTTTTTATACTTATACTGTTCTTCATATTTCTCTTACCGGAACTAAAAGAACAAAAATAAAAACAAAAAATACACAAAAACATAAATAACACAATTAAAAAAAATGTAACAATCATTTGCTGCTTTAACGAGTCGAACCTGGGTTCCAAACCGGCACAAACATCTTCCATTACCAACATAACAACCCAGCCAACACCAATGCATGCATCATCTTTCAAAACCATTAATACATATATAAAAATAGAAAATACCTACTTTGTGGCACCAACTTTCTCTTTTACTCTATATAGATAATAGATAATATCGTTGTAATTTATAATTAATATAAAATAGAGTGCACATAAAGTGCACCGATCACATCCCCAAACAAAGCCTTTTATTTTTCAGAAAAATAAAATTACAATGGGATCATAATAAGGAACTGACTTTCACAATATTTAGACTACTTTAATTAATTACAAATAACACAAAAACCGTGATTGCTAGTATTGTTATTTGCTTAAATTCATGCCTAATACTTACAGAGACAGATAACGTGTGACAAATATATTAGTTTGTATGATTAAGTGGGACCCACACTAAAAAGCCCTGAAGCAACCTTACATAATGTAAGACGAACGAGAGTTAAATGTATGTTGTCCCAGTACACGCACTTGTGGGACTACCGGTGAGGCACCATCTGATCTAAATCGACTATTTACACCTTGAACGTGGACCATGATGTTTCTTCTTTGACCCGCTTTGTTAACTTGACCCCAATATCTCCCAACACCATTTTGGTTACCACCCGCATTTCTGTTCACATTTCATGTAGCCTGCTGATTATTCAGTGGTTTTTGTTCTTCCTAACCATCTTCAAACTGATCCACTTGGTCAAACTTGGCGTTCCCCCGAACATTCCAGTTTCCCATGTTATTACCATTCTGCCCCTGGTCTTGATCATTCCATTCCCATTCACTTTCTTCATCTTCTGGGTGAACACTGACATAATCTTCATCATGGATCAATTGTGTTAGTGATGAGGGGATATTGTGTGGAGCTAATGATATGGGTTGACGGTTGTTTCGGTTTTGGGGACTATTGAGCTGAGTTGTTTGGGTTATGTTACTGGTTGGTATCAATGGGCGCATTTAGGTTATTTTTCAGGTTGTTCTGCTGATTTTTGTTATTGTTGTGGTTGGGGTGAAAGATATTATCTTCAGGTAAAGGGTTTTATGTTACGATTATGATCGTTTATCTATGATTTTCTTTGTTAAGATCTGTTTTGTTGGGCTAGTCTCTCAATCTCTGGCTCAAAGAAAAGTGGCGGCTGTCTTCTTGAATAATGAGTGTGCATAAATATGTCACCGGCACAATTAAAACACCCCGCGTAAAAAGGAAAAACAAAACTAGGCTAAAAATGAAAATACAAAATAAAAACTAAACTAAACGCAAATACCAAATCACAAAAAAAAAAACATTAAGCGCACGAAATCCCCCGGCAACGACGCCATTTTGATCTAGAGTGTCGTAATCTAATCAAAATAAGAATTACTCAGTGTTCCTAACCACATTAAGCTAGTTAGGGAAAGTTGGGTGACGAACCACAAGGAGTAAGTGGTCAGAGTGAAGTGTAATTGATTTCTAACATTATGAAGTAGCAGTTTGGAGTACTGATCACAGTAGCAGTAGTTGTAAGTTTGGAATAAACGAATACTTAGAAAGTTGTAAACAATTCAATTAAAGACAAATCACACCTAGGGTTCAAGCATGTAACTGAACAACAAGCGCATGTCATTTAACAAATTAGTTATCGGTTAACAAATCTAGTTAAATGAATAATTTATTCTTAGGCATCAACAAATGTAAACACAAGGCACTGGTAACCGAAGGTTCCTTGCCAGTTGATGCATGGTGGGTGTAGTATGAAAAATGTGTTAATTTTTTCAAAGGTTTTATTCACACAATGTCTAGTTTCAAATTTATAGAAATGATTATTATCTTAACTATACCACACACAAATAGGCAAGTGTACATATGGTATATGTAGTAAAGTATAGGTAAGAACCAAGTATTGATCCACTAACACACTTATAGACTTTTAGTACTAAATCGTTGTAATTATTTTTACCGGAAGTGAATATAATTTTGGTTTTGGTTTTTGAGTTTAAAGAAATTAAAATTAAAAGACAATATTTTTTTTGGGTTTTTATATTTTCAGATAGCTTGAAGATCAAAGATAAAAATGTTTCATCTTGGTTTAAACTCCTCTTAACTTGGTTTAATAGTTGATTATTAAACATGTGATATGTGCTTTCTATGATGATTAAATGTAAGAATAGCATCATTAGTCATGTTATTCCATGATAATTAAATAAAGAGATAACTCTTGACCGCTTTTACTAAAACATCATTTATGTAGGCAAGTGGTTTTTGTAAAGATAAGTTAACTCTTTTTAAAGATGAGCAATCCCTTTTATTACTAAGTCAATTGTCCTTGATATTTTAGTAAGAATAACCTTTGTATTATACATAAAATACCAATTAAGATTAGTTGAGTTATTAAGGATTAACCTTGAATTACCAAGTATTAACCCACACAACTCTTGAACTATTATAGAACTCATGTAATAACCACTCAAGAGTTTCTTAGAATAGGTTATGTTCCACACTCACTTAACAAGTAATTAACCGACTTTAGTGGATGAACATCAACAATCCGTTTTCACAACATTGTTGATCATTCCCATTCTAAAATGGTCAATCACTACTAATATTCCATTTGGTTTATGTTAATATTAATTATGATTCACGTTTTTCCCCAACCAAGCCCTTACAAGAATTGAGATTTCTTGACTTATCATCAAGCTCGGAATCTTGGCGGCTCTTTTAAGTATTCATAAGTTATTCCCCAAAATCTTACAAGAGTAGCAGTTCCCCTGCTTATCGTAAAATCGATATTTGGGTGTTCATTTTAAGGATTTCTTAATTTATCAACCAAGTCCTCACAAGAATAGGGATTTCTTGACTTATCATCAAGTTCGGGGTCGTGGTGTCTATTTTAAGGTTCACCAAGGCTTCGTAAGACTAGCAATTTCTCGGCTTATCATCAAGCTTAGAACTTGGGGTCTCTTTTAAGAGTATTTTAACATTCCTCATCAAGTGATAATTGCAACATAACCATTAATTATTAAAAACCAATCACATGTTTTACTATATATCATTATTAAACTTCAATTAAGATTCATTATAAACCAAGATGATACTATGGAAGTTTAGCTACTAATAAGCATAATGAAAATTATCAAAGTAACAGATACAAACATGATCAAATTGAAACAATCTAACCAATATGTGAGACTAATCTTTGATTCTAATGACTTCTCCATAAGCTTAATCTCCTTAATCTTCAAGAGTCGGATGGACTTGATTAATTCCCTTATTAATGCTGGCGAAAAGAGGTGATTGGAGAGGAGTGAATGTGTATTTAGTGCCTCCCCAAGTTGTATTGAATGAAGAAGATGACCATTCAATTTATAGGCTGATCAGACCCTCGAGGCACGACCGTGTTGAGTTAGGCACCGTCGTCTTCCCTTTTGTCTTGCAGCATATATTGTCCATTGTCAGATCGTACAACAATGGGTAAACATAGTCGTGTTAAGCAAGGTACTACCATGTTGAGTTGCACAACGGTCCAAATTCCGTCCGTTTTGTCCTTTTCTCTTGTACTTGAAGGCATGGCCGTGTTTCGGGACGGCATGGCCATGTTTTGATTCAGACGCTTCTGTTTTGTATTTTCTTCTTTCTTTATGACATGGGGTGTGTTTTGGTTAACATGGTCATGTTCTGCTTTCCTGATTTGTGTCTTTACTTCGTATGCTCTAGGCATGGCCATGTCTTGATTCACCATGGACATGTGTATGCTTCATCAACCTAAACTAAACAACAAACACTGTGAAACAAGTATCACTTCTATTGACAGATTAATCTTTTGGATTGAAATAAACCTAAGCTGACTGAATGCTCAATAATACTAAGAATCAATGATAATAGATTATAAATCAATATCCACAATCATTAAACTCTAATAAATGAGAAAATGTTGAAAACTTACAATACTCTACATCATGGGAATGATTCGAGAGAATTATCCACATATTGTATTCATTAGATCTTCAATTATGATGAGGAAAACCATTAGGAATGATCAAGAGATGATTGGTAGTAGGGGTGTTCAAAAGTATCCAAAACCGAATTCGAAATATCCGAAAATCAGAATCCGATTTTTCCGAATTTTCAGATTTCCCAATCTCGGATATCCGAGAATTCGGATTTGGATTGCGATGTTGAAAATTTTATTATATTTCAGATATCCAATTTATACGACATATTAAATACCATAATTTTTTAAATATTAAATATTATATTAACTATAACAGTATATGATGCAAACCCTAAGCCTAATTATGGATTTCTTTCTACCATGCTGACTGCTCTTCCCTTACAGCTCTCGCCGCTCCTTTTCATATCTTGTTTATTATTTGACACAACTTCATATGTTTATTGAGCCTTCGACAAGACGACAACCGACTTCTTCGTTCGCTTGTGAGGTCGCCGCTAGTGAGTACCATAAGGCCAAAAATTTGACTTATAATATCAATGTGACAAAACTCATATATATATATATATATATATATATATATATATATATATATATATATATACTGGTTAATCAAATTGGTGATGTCGACTAGAATTCCGGATCTCATACGAGAGCTTCGGTGCACGCGTTTAGCTTGAACGAGAAGATATATTCAAGAGTGTTTGTTATTTGGCTATAAATAGGACATTTGTTGTCTTTATTTGTGTGTGTTTCTATGGTGTGGTCAACCACCCAAGGGGAGCTCACCTTGGGTGGGATCGGTTCATTTATCATATTGTTTATCTTTTGAAACCGATAACGAGATCGTTTATTATCCATACTATCTTTATACTATTTATTCGGTCGTTTGATTTCACCGCACCCGTCACGACCGATTATCAAGAACAAAGTCATTCGTATGTCCGATCCGACTATTCGGGACCTTCACTTGGTATCAGAGCGGGTCGATCACTTATTCAACTTTGTTATTGATATTTGGGTTTTAATTCCGCAATTACCCGAACCGAGACATTAGTTCTTGAAGTTTTTGAAGATCCGTTGAGGTTTTGGAAATAAAGTTTGGTGTTTGGAGATAAAGTTTGAAGATTTGGAGAAATAAACTCATCTTGGGTTCGTAAATTCAGATTCACGACTATTTAAGAGGTAGGTTTTAATGTTTTTGAAGATTTTTATGGCTTTTTTTTTGGAAGAACTCCAAGAGCGGTAGGTGTTTGTGTGTGTTGAAGCTGCAAATTGCCAGATCTAGCTCGGTTACTGTTCTTTGAAGGCCGCCACCACCTGCGGTGGTGGCAGCGTAACATCTAGTTGTCCGTGGTGGTGTAGCTCGTAAGCGGTGGTGTAAGAAAAATGGTGTTGGTGGTGGTGCTGGTTACTAACAGTGGCGGCACGATTTTCCGGCCACCACGACGAAACGAACGGCATCGACTTTCCAACGACGGGTTAGACATGAATTTGGAGACGTAGGTGGTGCTGTCGGCAGATGTTGATTAGCAGGTGAAGCTGCTAAAATATGTATTTTGGCTGAATTGGTCACTGGTAACTTTGCGGTGGCGGCAGAAGGTATGGCTAGGATTGTAGAAGATGGACTCATGTTGGCTGCTGATGTTGATGATGGGTAGGGTATTTTCGTGAAACTACATAACCTAATTTTATTTGATGGGCCTAATGGATCATGTCACATCTCAATCTAAGGTGGAAATGCCGAAGCGTGAGCTGATTGTTCACAGCTCTCAAGATACTCTCATGCAATATTAAAGGTGACAATATCTATTTATATAAATTAAATATTCAAACAAATCAAATAAAAACATGTACATAATCCATAAAATATAACAAAACAAATTTATATTTCGAATGATCTTGATTAAAATTATTCTAACGTAAGTTAATCATAAGTCTTCACCAACTTGCATTCAATTCAAAAGATAATCTGAATATGCGTAAAATATAAATTGTTAACAACATATGTTGAGTGTGTAAAACACCAGTTAATTTGAAAACAATATAATATAGAAAAAAAAAACTGTTCCCGTGGGATAAACAATTAAGCCATAACATATAAACAATTCAAACAGATAATAAAATATGGGCGAAACCGTTTCCATGCGAATCGGGCGCTGGTTACCATGAGTGAGTTGTCGGTGAAACCATTGTCATGCGATTGGACGCCGACCACTACGACGGTCGTATGATCATAGTATTATGATGGATCTTCTCGAATGCGGACAATTAATCAAATAAACATATAACAAGTTAGGCATTAAACTGATATACACACAAAGTTTAAACCGTTGCAATTGTGAATACTATATAATAGGTAAATAAATAAGTTACGCATATGTTCCCAAAAAGGATTTAAAAATGGGTAAAAAGGGGAGTGAAATACTCACCTTATTAAATAAGCAAAGGTAAACAAATGTTGTAAGAACGGTAGCAAACAAGAGTCACGCTTGTCGAGTTAGATCAACGAAATGTCCTAAGTAAAAGTAATATGAGAGATACTAATGATTAACGAATGGATTCTATAGATATGAGTTTTAAGTTAACGAAAGGTTAATCAAGAGTTACAATATTTTACTTAAAGTTTATATTATAAAAGTTACTAAAATTATATAAAACAAAATAAATCCTTTTCTTGATGAATATTATTTTATTTAAAGTTGTATTAAACAACATTAAATATTTGTTTATAAAATTACATTTGTATTATAATTAATAAAAATTTCTTTTAAATTAGTATTGTAAATAATAAATAATAAATAATAATAATTTTATATAAAATATAATATTTTTATAAAACACTTGAACTTATATCTACATTTTAATATGTTAATTAACAATGCATATTTTAAATTAAAGCCCTTTTTAAACATTAAAACCTTTATCAATTTTAATAATCTAATATATATACATATATAAATAAATATATACATATCTATATAGTTTTAACCAATATTCGGAAAAGAAACTAGTTAATATGTCGGTTTCTATAAAAATATTGATTATTTATGATTTTTAATATTATTAGTTTATGATTTTTAATTGATTAATTAACCATTAAAGAAGTTTCTAAAAATAAAGGAGCTAGGGGGTTCGAGCCCGCGCACCCCCCCCCCCCCTCCCAAGCGTTCCGAAGCATTAACACAACCACCCTAGCCATCTGGGCTAGGGTGTTATTTGATTATAACTCAAAACTGGCAATTTAAAAATAAACAGACGCGAACCCATAAACTATTTGAATCCTAGAAAAATTAATCGGCCAAAATGTTGCATGTTTGGCCGATTGATTATGGGTTAATGATCCAAACCTGATAACGATTACAACCCGATAACCAATTACCTTAAAAAAATGCTTAAACGAGGGTCAATTAGCGTAAACAGTAGCGGGTAAGAACAGATCAAGAACACACATCAACAACAACGATAATATAATTAGATATGGGGTTATAGTAGGCGATGGTATAGCAATGGTGCATGCAAGATTAATTAGATTATAATGATCGTTATATGGTGAATCCCTAAAAGAGTTATGTCAGTTTATTTAAATAAGCAATACGTATCATATTTGATTGTAGTTTCCTAGTTGTAAGCGTCGATAGGCCAATTATGGTATGGTGATTATAAAGCACAATTAAATTCCAAGAATACGACGAGATTTATGGCACAGGAAGCTTAAACGGGTCAGGGTTGAGAATACGGGTTAAAGGGTTGGCGGGTTTCTGTGTCAGGATATAATATATTCTAGATTTTGCAAATCTGTCCCTGAACTATTGAGGTGGAAACAAAATAGGTTTAAGGTATAGTTTAGGGTTAAATTTGAATATGGTTCAAAGTAATATTATATATATATATTAACTAAATTTAAAAAAAAATAATAGTAAAATAATAACTCGAATAACGCGATATATTTTTGTATAAAAATTTTCCGAACATAGAAGCGGGTTGGGTATCGATTAACAAAATATTAAATGGAAAAAAATCCGAGTTGTTACAGATCATGGGTGTGAGTTTGGGCTTAACAATGAGCTATATCTAATTTGGGGTATTCGACCATGAGTTTTGGGCTATTAACAATTTAGTTGGGCTAAGATGATTTTTTTCCCACTCCTGGTTAACTTTTACACTTGGCCAGCACGTATTCTAGGATTTAAAGGTATATTTTAAGGTAAAGATAGTTCCAGATTGTATGCTTAGAGTTGGGTTTGGACTACTTTAGTTTTGCGATTTGCGTTATCTTGAAGTTGGTTTACTTACTGTTATTATTGGGCTGAGAAATAATTATTTGTTGGATTAAGTGAAGCTAAAGAAAGTCAAAATTGATTGGGTTTTCGTCATTGTTTGACCGTGTTCAAAGCTTGTTATTTCTATATTATTTTCAAGGAATTCGAGAAGTTGGATCCGTGAGGTGAACATTGAACAAATTGGATATAGATTTGGATTTAAAGAGGAATTAATACGTTTTTTCATTTGATCGATGAAGACGGTAATTCAAGATCGATTTGTGGATATTCGAGCTGATCTCATGCCTATATACAACTTAAGATCCGATATAGTGGATTAAGAAGCGAAAACTACTCAAGGATTATATATAGGTGGGTCATACCTTGAGGGGGTGAATTGAAACGAAGAGGCTTCAGTTTATTGGGTGATTTGTGAAGATGCGAGACACGGTTCGACAAAGACAAAGTTTTGATATCACAAGCCAAGGGGTAATTATAAGGCCAAAAATGTGACTTGTGATATCAACGTGACAAAACTCGTTATATATATGTATATATATATATTCGTTAATCAAATTGGTGATGTCGGCTACAATTCTGGATCTGAGGCGAGAGCTTCGGTACACGCGTTTAGCTTCAACGAGAAGAAATATTCAAGAATGTTTGTTATTTGGCTATAAATAGGACTTTGTTGTCTTTATTTGTATGTGTTTCTATGGCGTAATCAACCACCCAAGTGAAGCTCACCTTGGGTGGGACCGATTCGTTTATCATATTGTTTATCTTTTGAAACCGATAACGAGATCGTTTATTATCCATACTATATTTATATTATTTATTCATTCATTTACTTTCACCACACCCGTCTCGACCGATTATCAAGAACAAAGTCGTTCGTATGTCCGATCCGACTGTTCGGGACCTACACTTATTCGATTCCTTTCCAATCAATTTGATTCGTTTGTAATTTGATTCGTTTCCTTTGAGATTCAATTCAATTCCTTATATTCGATTCGTTTCCCTTGAACTCGATTCGATTCAAAAGCAGTTCGATTCCCTTGCACTTATTGTCCAAAAGAAAAGCTGTTAAGAGTTGGTGTGTGTGTTAACCAAGATTTTGAAAATGCATACAGATCAAGAAGCATTGAAGAGCTGCATGATGCTAGAAAATGAGGCCGATTTAAATACAAAGCCTGAGGCTAGAAAATGAGGCTGGATTTACTACAAAGCCTCCAAAGTTGATGAATTTTGAGAGTAACTTTGATGACTTCAAGTGGAGATTTAAATACTACATAAGAATGATTGACACCGCTCTCCTCAGATCAATTCAAATTGGATCTCATCAACTAGTTACTCATACCCCTGATGGACCAGCTGACACTCTCGTTGAAGCCTACGGGGATGAGGAAAAGAAAATAATTCAAGAAGATGAAAAGGTTTATGGAATTCTAAGTGTCTGTTTGTCAGATGAAATTGCTCAAACTATAAGAGAAGAAACCTTCGCCAAAGGACTTTGGGATGCTCTGGTTGAAAAGTTTGAAGGAAACCTTGAAATGAGAAATAGTCGAAAGGAAATGATGATAGGAGAGTTCAACATTTTCAATAACATTCAAGGTGAATTGAATGCTAAATTGAAAAATTAGAACTAGAACTTTCTGAAAGAAAAATTGTTGTTGATAAATTTGAAATGGCCTCTGATAAGCTTAACGACATCATTGGAGCTCAAATGGGCGTTAAACAAAAGACAGGTTTGGGATACGAATTTGTAGCAATACCACCTACATTCAATGATAACTGTACATCCCTACCTCACTTTAGTTTCAACACCCATCCTAAGGATGAAATGGTGTATGGAGTTGGTCATGTACCAAAACCTAAGACATTTGTTCCTCCCGCTTCAAAGCAGGGTGATTCCTGAACTGCTTCCGTTGATTCTAATGGTGACTTGTCTTGTTCAGCAGGTGGTGTAGCTGAATGTGGGTTGGTGGAAACGGACATGGGTTGTGAGGAAGAAAGAATAGCAAATTCACTTTTGTTTCTAATGTGAATTCAAAATCATTTACCAACTCTGTTTGTAATAATAACTTCATTTCTAGGCAAAATACATGAATCTCATCTTCAAATGATGATGTATCATGTGAGAGTGTTAGTGTTGGCACTTCTCACTCTATTTTAAATTAAGATATTGATATTATTTCAGATAGTGATTGGGAAACCATTTATGATGAATCTTTTGTTGAAAATTGAAAAAATTTGAAAAAGGATGATCATGTGAATGTAGCAAGTTGTTCATCATCTACTTGTAAGTCTGAGGAAAATGTAAATTAAAATAGAGTTTTTGAAAATGAAACGACAAGCACTTCGTGTAACTATATTCCACGAAGTAAACAATCATTTTCTTAAACAACTAATCAACAAAGAAATCCTCAGTCATACAACTTGTATGATTGCAATTATTACAGTTACCATCAACCAAACTATATTGAGTCATGTTATTCAAATGATTTTAACAATTATGGTTACGGGTTAAGTAATTTCTACAGTCATGTTCCTTTCCAAGGATCACCATTTCCAATGCGCCAATCTTATCCCTGTTCAGATGATATCTCTAGGGTTCATAGATGGAAATGTTGTTTTGTGTTTGGAAACCCGTCTCACCTTGCAAGACGTTGCAAATACTGGCATCAACAGCAGAAAGAGATGATAAGACAGCTTCACCAGTCCCGATCCAAAGTTACTAGCAGCTCAAGATCAAGGACCGATAAAGCAGTTAAAAGTGCCAGTGAAATGGATGTGAGATCCAATAACTAGCCGAAAACAAAGAAACATTTTTGGGTAACCAAGAAGGAAAGAGAAAAGATGGGTTCAACGAATGAAAAATCCAAGAGGTCTTCAAAAGTGGCAAACAAAAGGAATCCTAAGATTGAAAGATCAGAGGATTTTGTTTTGACACCAAAAAGGAGACGATCCAAAAAATATTCAAAAACTAGGAATCATGCATTTGTACAGATTATTTTTGAAAGATCAGAGGATTTTGTTTTGACACCTCAGGACTATTCTTCATAATCTGGCACACATCAAAGTTTCATTTTTGCAGAAAAGAAAATGAAATTTGGTGATTTCATTCTTAACCTTACCGAGACGACTAAGTCTCAGGAACCCATGTCTAATTAAATGCTCATGTGTGTAGGGGCAGTCAAGAAGGCCTGCCAATAGTATCTGGTACTTAGACAGTGGCTGCACCAGACACATGATAGGAGACGAGTCCATGCTATTCAGCGTTCAACCGTTTGATGGCGGACACGTTTCTTTGTTGGAGATGTGGGTGGTAACAATATCAATAAGGGTAAAGTATCCAACGACATGCTCACCTTTGAGGTGTGGAACAACTCAATCATAATTTGCTGAACGTCTCACAAATCTGTGACAAGAAGTCTTCGGCATTATTTACTAAGAACGGATGTTTGATTCTCAAACCAGGTTTTACTTTTCCCGAAGAATGGATTCAGATGCGTACTCCGAGGCACAATGATTCCTATACTTTGGACATGAATGGTTCATATTTTCTTAGAATTGTGTCCTATATTTTTTCCAAATCCTCGGAGAACGATTCATCTATCTGGCATCGACGTCTTGGCCATGTTAACTTCAAAAATTTAAACAAGCTGGTAAAAGGTGAACATGTGAGGGGCTTGCTAATCAAATATTTTTCTTGTATTGAAAACTGTCTTTCTTTTTCGGAGTGCAAGCAGCATAAGCTCCGTTACAAGCCTAAGAACGTTAATACCATTGACTACATACTTCAATTGTTACATATGGATCTTTTTGGTCCCATTCATCCCTTGGCAATCGGCCGAAAAGCCCATTGTCTTGTTATTACTAATGATTTTTCTCTTTTCAGCTAGACTTTTCTTTAAGAACACAAGGATGAGACCGCTTGGTTTATAATCAAGTTCATTACTCTTGTGGAGAGACAAACGGATAAGAAAGAGAAGTACATTCGAAGCGACAACAGAATTGAGTTCTGCAACAAAACAGCGGATGACTTATGTCACTCACTAGGGATAGATCGCCAATTTAGTGCCTCGTATACTCCACAACAAAATGGGGTCTCTGAACGTAGAAATCAAACGTTGATTGAGACAGCAAGAACAATGCTTTCAAACTCAAAACTTCCTTTGTTCATTTGAGAGGAGCAACTAATATTGCTTGCTTCATTCAGAACTGTGTGCTAGGAAATAAGCACCAAAAACAGACTCCTTATGAAGTGTATTACAAGACTAAACCGTTGGTCAACTACTTCAATACTTTTGGATGTCCTTGTACTTTGCTTCACTCTGGTGTCAATTCTGACTCAATGTTTGCAGAAAAGGCATATGAGTGTTACTTCATTGGATTCTGTTTCAAAATCATCATTCATGTATGCCGAAAACTTTGATGTAAATCACGCTGAACCAGCTGTCAATATCCAAGCTGAACCAAGTATGGTGGAGTCTATTGCCACACTTCCATCATCAGAGGAAATTGTTTAAGCAGTTGCTGATTTGGTGGTTGCTGGTATTTCTGACTCATCTACGGTTCCAGCATTTATTGTCCCTTTCACTGTGGAGTTTTGGGATGGCCCAGTTGCTCAAGAGCATGTTGTAGATCAACCTGACGTTGTCCACAACGCCACTGATGTCTTACTCAATGCTCTTAGAGTATTTCATCCGACCAATAGCCTCACCATTGAGCTGCAAGCAGAGCTGGCTAAGCTTGTAGAAGATATCACGCAACTGTCGATCCATCGTTCCCATCCTACAAAAAAACACCATAGGATCTCCCTTTGCCGGTATCCGAACAAGGAGCAAATCAGGTACAATTAACAAATGTCTTTTTTGCTTGTTTTATTTCTCAGGTTGAGCTGAATGACTACAGGGTGGCTATCAAAGAAAATTCCTGAGTCGAAGCAGTGCAAGACGAACTGTTACAATTCAAGAAATTAAATGTTTAGAGACAGGTAAGGAAACCCGAGAACAAGAAACCGATAGGCAGAAAATGGGTCTTCAGGAAAAAAAAGGATGATATGGGGGTTATCATAAGAAATAAGGCACGATTGGTGGTGCAAGGTTTCTCATAGCGTGAAGGTTTGAATTATGATGAAGTTTATGCTCATGTGGCTAGGCTAGACGCTATCCGTCTTTTCTTGGCCTATGCCTCTTACATGAACTTCAAAGTATACCAAATGGATGTCAATATTTCCTTTTTGTATGGAAAAGTAAAAGAAGAAATTTATGTCAAACAACCACCACGTTTTGAATATGCTGATCGTCCTGATTATGTTTACCGCATTTATAAAGCTCTCGAAGGCCTACATCAGGCACCACGTGCTTGGTGCTACCTTAACAGAACATCTCTTGAAAAATGGTTACATGAGAGGAGTAATTGATCAAACTATCTTTATCAAAAAGGTAAAGGGCGAGCAAATTATCGTCCAAGTGTATGTTGATGATATAATCTTCCGATCCACATGTGAAAGACTATGTAGAGAGTTTGTTGAAGTCATGCAGAGTCGGTTTGAGATGGGTTCATTAGGGGGAATGACATTTTTTGGCCCTTCAAGTTTAGCAGAAGATGGACGGGATTTTGATTCACCAATAGAAATACGTTCATGAAATTGTTCAGAAGTTTGGGTTCAAGGATGTTCTAGATCCAGATCCATGTGCTAGCTCAAGATCCATCACCTTCGCCACTCTGATTGCGACAAGACATGTGCTAGCTCCAGATCCATCAGGATAACCAGTTGATCAACACCTCTATAGGTCAATGATTGGTTCATTGATGTATCTCACTACAAACATGCCAGACATCATGTTTCATGTTTGTCAGTGTGCCAGATATCAATCAAATCATACGTTCATGAATTTGTATAAAAGTTTGGGTTCAAGGATGCCAATTCCTTTATCACTCCGATTGCGACAAGCCATGTGCTAGCTCCAGATCCATTAGGATAACAAGTTGATCAACACAAATATAGGTCAATGATTGGTATGTATCTCACTACAAACAGGCCAGGCATCATGTTTCATGTTTGTCGGTGTGCAAGATATCAGTCAAATCCGAAAGAGTCACACCTAACTACTGTCAAACGTATCTTTCGGTATTTCAAGGGAAAGCCTCGTTTGGGTCTTTGGTACCCCAAAGATTCTCCTTTGGTACCACATGAATATACCGACAGTGATTATGGTGGGTGCAGTTTAGACAAAAAGTCAACATCAGGAGGATGCCAATTTTTGGGTAACCGGTTGATCTCATGAAAATGCAAGAAGCAAGTCATAGTATCTACCTCCACCGCTGAAACTGAGTACATTGCCGCTTCCAAGTGTTGCTCCCAAGTCATTTGGATCTAGCATCAGCTGCTGGATTACGGTTTTAGTTTCTTTGCCACCCCTATCAAGTGTGACAACGAAGCAGTGGCCTGTATTATGAATTACCCAGTCCAACACTCAAAGACTAAGCACATCAACATCTGAATCACTAGTACAAAAACAGGCTTCGGTGACACATAAAAATGTCACTGTAGGTAGTTAGTGACGATTTTTTTTTCGATAAATATGTCACCAAAGGTTGCGCCATTGTAGATGTTGTTTGGTGACACACAAAAATTCGTCACTATAGCATATAAAAGTCACCGTAGTGTAGAGGTGTCACTATAGACCAATGATTTTTGTTTCAGTTTTATCAAATAATGTCAATATAAACCATTTTCAGTGACACGTGTTTTTTTGGTTAGTGGCAGTATATTAACAATTGGTTACATGATTTTTTTTTCAATGTGATGCTTTGCTTGAAATTGGTCACATTACACTATGTTCAGTGTGACTATTGGTTGGTATTTGATCACAATTAGAAACCAAGTTGTTAATCTAAGTTGTGACTATTACATACCTTCTAGTGACATAACACAAATGAAAATGTGACCTAAAACGTTTAATATAAACTAGTCTTATTTTAAGTGTCACTGTTGTGTATCCTTTAATCACACTAAGTTTGAAAATTTCTTGTATCATTTCCATTTAGTGACATATATTACATAGTTACATGACCCTAACACAGTTGTTGTCACACTATTATTAAATAAATGTGAGTTTTATGTATTTTAGTGACAAATAATTTTGAACAGTGTGACTATATGTAGTTAGTTATCACACAATTGTTAATCTAAGTTGTGACTATTACATACCTTCAAGTGATATAACACAAATGAAAATATGACCTAAAACGTTTAATATAAACTAGTCTTATTTTAAGTGTCACTGTTGTGTATCCTTTAGTCACACTAAGTTTGAAAATTTCCTGTTACATTTCCATTTAATGACATATATTACGTAGTTACATGACCCTGACACACTTGTTGTCACACTATTATTAATAAAATGTGAGTTTTCATGTATTTTAGTGACAAATAATTTTGAACAGTGTGACTATATGTAGTTAGTTATCACACAATTGTTAATCTAAGTTGTGACTATCACATACCTTCTAGTGACATAACACAAATGAAAAATGTGACCTAAAACATTTAATATAAACTAGTCTTATTTTAAGTGTCACTGTTGTGTATCCTTTAGTCACACTAAGTTTGAAAGTTTGTTATTACATTTTCATTTAGTGACATATATTACGTAGTTACATGACCGTAACACACTTGTTGTCACACTATTATTAATAAAATGTGAGTTTTTATGTATTTTAGTGACAAATAATTTTAAACAGTGTGACTATATGTAGTTAGTTATCACACAATTGTTAATCTAAGTTATGACTATCACATACCTTCTAGTGACATCTCTTATTTTAAGTGTCAAAATGTGTATTTCTTCTTCTTTTGTTCTTGATGGCTCGGGGAGGAGCCATCGGAGACTTCTTTGTACAATCACATGTTGTTTGATAAAAATCGTTGTTGGAATCTTGTTGTCGACATCTTGGACAACTAATTGACCAACTTAATTGTGTTTTTACACTTGTTTGTATTGTTTTCTTGATTTCTAGGGTTTCGGACAGTTCTGGGTTAAATTGGCCCATGACTTGTTTGAGTTTGGGTCTGAAAAGTTTCAGACGATGTTATCGTGGTTAGATGAACCCATTATTAAAAGGATTTGTGATTTGGACATGTTGGGTTTTGGTTTGAATACCTAGAGTGTTGTTGATTAAATCAAATCAAACCTGGATTCTGTTTGATTATAATGAATTTATTATACCAGCGTGCTCGTGAATTGAAAGTATGAGGGAATCGAATCAAGTCTGGGTAAAAAGGAATCGAATCGACTGATTATAAACCAAACGAATCGACTGACCTCTTACCAATCGAATCTACTCTTTAACTAATCGAATCTAACATTCATTCGATTCGATTTGTTTACAAAGTCAATATGTTTAAACAACTTTATTCCAATATCCCATCGGTTAGTTTGGTCTCTGGGATTCGATTCGTTTAGTCTCCATTAGACTCGATTCATTCTAAGTTATCATCAAATCCATTAGTCAACTCAATCCACACTCGATTCGTTAAATCTAAAGAGATAAGTTTTATTATTTGACTTGATTCGTTCTGAGTCGATTAGTTTTATCTTGATGAGTGTTGTAATTATCTTGTACATATGTTCTTTTATTTAACAGTCCTAATTGTTTGGTCTATTTATCTACGCAACAACACAACATGCACAGTCCTTTGGATTTGCCAAGGAAGAAAAAGCATAAAGTATTTACTTCAATGATAAAGGGACTTCGGGAATGCCCTTTGATGCGTGCCATCTCAGCCAACCTAGACATACACAATTGTTGGATTAAGGAGTTTCGGACCAATGCCAAAACAGTTAAAAATACTAAAGTGGTCGATTGGAAGCAAGCTATTAAAGAGGAACACTTGAGAAGTGTTGTAAATATCAAGGATGTTGTTGATCATTGGTTCGATAAGATTAATAAAGATGATTTGGAGGATTATGTGCATGATTTTGGGTATGATATTTCTCTTCCATATCACGGAAAATTGTCTCTCGCATCAAAAAGGTGGGTCCGACAAGATCAAGCTGGAATGGGTTGCGGTTATGGCTCCTCTCACTAATCAAACCCAGTTCAACTACTCCAAATGGTTCTTCAAATGTATGTAGAGAAACATGTTTTCAAAGAAGAAATGGGCATTGTATCCACGTTTTATTCAGTTGCTACTTGACACAATGATGCCCGATGTTCCAAGACCAATGAATCTAAAGAAATTTGACAAGCAAGGGAACGAGTTACCTCCTTCTGAGCCATACAATGTTAAGATGGTCTGGCAAACTGTTTTCAAAGAATGTTGAAACCTCCTGTCAGAAGTGGTTGTGTGTATTAGGGTGAGACTCCAGGTCGCAAGTTTCGCCAGTTTGCTGAGAATGAGCCAGATGTTGAAGAAGTTTAGGGTGAAGAAGATGATGACAGTGATGGAGATGACGGTGAAGGTGGTGATGGTGATAGCGGTGATGAAAGTGGTGATGATGAGGCCACTGAGACAGATACAGAAACTGAAGGTGAGCACATAACGAAAAAGCTTCATGATCAAAGATTAGAAGCAGTAAAGAAGAAGGCTATCAGCAAGCCTTCTGCAGGTGGTCCTTCTATTGTTGCTGCTAACGAACCTGCAAGGCCACTCAAGCGACTGAAGAAGCTGGCTGACTCCCAGAAGTCAGCTCGTGAGAAGATGCCTACATCGCTAAAGGTAATTTTTACTTCAGTGTCTTCCATTCCAACTGAGACCTTTGACACCATCAACCTAATCCCTATGTAGGAACCATCGAGGCCTTGAATCAAACCTTAGCTACTATGAAAGAAAAATAGTTAAAAGTACCAAAAGAGAAATCCAAGGCCAAAACCAAGACTAAGACCAAATCCATTCCTTTAAACCTGCCAGATGAACCCATAACCCCTCCTGAAATCTCACCCTCACATAGAGACCAACCCATGCTAGGATCAAATCTACCTAACATACCCGAAACAACCTCAATGTCTTTCCATCCATTATTCAACCCCGCACCTACAGCCCACTAGACAACCAGCCCAAACCATATCCTCTCCCCCGATCCCTAACCTCACCAATAAAACATCCCTCACATTGGGATTCCACTTTCCTATCCTAACCTACAACCCAAGCCATATCCACAACCATACAAACCCAAACCACCAGCCTACCTATAGTCACAGTATCAACTCTCCTAACCCAAACCATTACTAAGCCTACACAAACCATCATTCAATCCACACACTCAACTGTTCTTACACCTGGACCAATTTCCCAAGGAATGTCAAGGAAACCTCCAATTTTCCGAGATCCTATCCTTGATAGGATTGAGGCACTAGAGGTCTCGCATGATTTGAGGGTTAAGCGAGAACATCTTATGATAAACTTAGTCAAGGATCAACAATATGTGACGAAAAGGTAGTGAAAGAAAGAGATGAGTTGGTTGCACATGTGGCAAAGCTGGAGCAAAGTAGGGAAGTGGATAGGGCTCTAGATGAGAGCCAAAGGCAGTGGATCGAGAACCTCTAAAACTGAATTGATAGTTAGCAAGAGTTGATCTCTCAAGAAGTTCTTCAGAGAGCTGAAAGACATCATGTTCATGTCAGACTGAAGTCGCAGGTATCAAACTTGGAAAGAAACCAGCCTTCATCCTCAAACCTTGTTGAAAATTGGAGGAATGAGTTGAAGTCTAGGATTGACTCCATGCTGCTGGAGTATGAAATATTGTCTAGATTTGGGTTATTGGAAAGTGAGCCCCCCCCCCCTCGTCAAGGAGCGATATTGATAACTCAGAACTCAGAGCCGAGATTGATCGTCTTCAAGCTGAAATAAAAAAGACAAAGGCGACAAAACAATCGTCAAGACTCCATCAACGAGGCCTTAGTAATCGATACTTGGCGGCTAATGAAGTTCTGCAGATGATTGATGACGACGTAGAGGACTTGAAGATGAGGCTGCTTTCTACTTTCAAGTTCTGGGTACAAGACTCTAATGCTGAAAATGTCAAGAGTCAGAAGAAACGTACGCCTCTTACCAAGCTCAGGTCGAAGGCTCACACTCTTGGTGACAAAGGTGGTAATGGTGGAGGTGGTGGTAGTAGTACATGAGCTGTTATCTCTAGCAGTGATGCAGCCACAGTTGGAACAATCGTCCGACAGGCTATTTCTGCAACTGCTCCGATTGTTGGAGCAGGAGTAGCTCCTGGTGGTGATGATGGGTACGAGTCGGATGATTCTGATAATGATTCCGATGATGATGAATCTGATGATGAGGAGAAAGATGAAGAGAGTGATGATGGTGATGAGGATGAACATAGTCCTCATGATGGTTTTGATGACGATGGTGGTCATGGTGGTGCTGGTGTTGGTGCTGGTGCACAAGGAGCGCGGGCAAGGGATCAGACTGCTTCCCAAACTGATGCGTCTGGATTCGATCCTCAATCCGTTGATCAAGTGAAGAAAGTTATGGAATCCGATGCGGCTCTTGAAGCCGAGTACTCATCTATTTTCAATGTTGATGAATGTGTATGTTTCAAGTCTTCAGCTCAAGAAGCCATGGAAGAAGATGATGGAATAAACTACTCTCCCAATACTTACACTCCAGAAGGGAGACTAGGGAGCAAGTTGAAGAACCCGTTGTCGCACTACCTGCTCAAAAGAGGAGAAAGAGAAAGAACGAGCATTACAGCGTGAGAAAAATGGCAAGCCTCAGGTGGAGATTGAAGTCGTACCATGACGACTCTCCCATCCTCTATGCTCGATGGCACAAGGACAACAAAAGTTGGGATGTCAGACGTACGAACGGCATACTTACATATCTTACTTACTCATATATGCACTCTCTATCCTAGTTCGACATGAACTTCTTTTGAAGAACAGTGGGTCGCGCAGGGATGAAAGCACGGTCGAGGGTTGGTTCAAGAGGATTCTAAACCGTGAATGGGAGGATGACTTCCCAAACTTCACTCTCAACCCGGGTAGATCATACACACTCCCCCAAGGAAGTCGATCCAGTCACTGGTGAAAAGAGAAAAGGATTGAGATACAGAATTCATGATGATCATGGTGAGCCAATTATGCATGGCATGCCATTCGACAAAGACCTTTTTATGACTTCGTCGCGTGGTATTTCGACAACAACACCGATGAGGTGATCATTCTCTGTGACAGCATGCATCACCTCCGCATCTTATTAGAGCACGAACTGGCGGGTCTCAGCAAGGAGGACTTCCTCAAGCTTTACAAGTCATCCTTGTCAACTGTTGAGGGCGTTCGTCGTGACAGCACCCATCATATTTGTTGAAAAATTCAACAAGTTTGTACGCTTTCTTGTTGATAATCAAACGTTTAATCATGACGATGTCTTTGATTATGAGACCAATTGAAGACCGATGCTAAGGAATAATATGGGAAGATTAGAGGGAGATTGTAGAGCCTATTTTTGTATTTAGTCTTATGTATTATTCCGAGACATAATCTTGTTTGTAATAATTTTTCTATTTGTATGTTTGGGCCCAAGTCCATGTGTTTAGAGCCCATTGGGCCTTTTATAAGAGAAACCTAGTATGGCATGCCCTCACCTATATAAGGTGAGGCATGCACATACTAGACTTAACCTTTTGCAAAACTATAATCTTATCCATCCAACTCTCTCTCCTCCCTCTCCTATCTTTCTACTTCCGGAAATAATCCAACAACAAAAAGATCCGAGATCTCGGTTAATCAATAGTGATTTCCGCTAACTAGGTGGTCTAGATTGATCCAAGAACATTAGTTGTAGTTGTTTGATTCGTGAATAAGGACCTACAAGTACGAATACACGGACAACAAACTTCATACATTCTTTGGTTCGATGGTTTTGACTTATCTTGATTAAAGCTTCAAAGATATGATTTGGTGAATGTGTTAATAGATTCTGACATTAATTTCTTATTTGTTCTTGATTTGCTGAATATACGAACATAATTTGAACATATTGGAACATATTTGGAGTTAGACTTTTATTTGGTGTTAGATCTATTGTTGAATATATGAATGCGTTTAGTGTAAAAACACTTTTATTTTGAATCAATTTTTTGCTTTTCTAGAATTTCGGGTATCCGTTTTTATTATCCAAATCATATCTGAAAGTTCATATTCGGATACGAATAGTGAAATCCACAGTCCAAAAGGTTCGGATATCCAATACTTCGGATATCCTACTTTGAACACCCCTAACTGGTAGCCCTAAAATTCACTTAAAGTCGCATAGCATCGGCTGAAAGTCGTGATAATGGTTTAGGGATCGTAAAGTAAAAGATATAGATCAAAACCTATTCTTTCATGTTTTTTATGTCCATCGCGCATCTCAATGGGCATAGCCTCATGATGTCACATGGAGCGACCAAAGAAAACCTTGTTTGTGGATTCCTCTCGTCAACCTAATAGGTCACGTAACTCAGTTTCTAGCCAAGGATATGCTTGTTTTACTCCTTGACGCTTTGCTATCCACCCATCTTGTTTAGTTTTTGTTTTAGATTTAGGTTTCTCTTCCAAATTCTTCCCGAATCCTTCTTGACCATCCATATAAACTTCCTTATGCTTTCGTCTTCTCGAGGCTTGCTTAATCTTCATCTGGATGACTCTGAGTTAGCTCGTTTAATCTCTTAACTCCTGCAGTCATAAAAGAACTAAAAGTAATGATGTTTGATATATCTAAACAATTAAAATACATGAAATAACATATATATACACATGATACCCGAACATCATTGGCAGAAGTTAAAAAGAAAACATCCTTCTTATTACAGACTACAGATATTTGGTACACCTCTTATTCTACACAAGTCTGCAGATGTGGTCCACAAACTATGCATTTTACCCTTTTTTAAAACAAACCTACACCTTAGTTTGCTTTAGAGTTATTTTATAAGATGGGTGTAACTTAAATATGAGTTTTATTTCACTTTAAATTAAATTCAAACTTTTTACTTAAATATGAGTTTCATTTCATTTCAAATTAGATTCAACACTTATAAGCCCTAATTAATAGGTTATAACTTAGAGAATTTTTTTATCAAAATGAGGATGGTAGAAAAAGAATTTATTAAAATAGGTAATTTGAAAACTATTTACCAAAATGATCGATTTGATCAGAATAAGTAATTTTTGAAAATTCTTTTTCTCACTTCTAACCTTATTGGATTAAAACAATTTTTATATAAAATATTTTTTAAATATTTTAAAAAGTTTTCTTTTAGCTTGTTTAACAACATTTTTTAACTGTGTATTTATAAAATAAAATGTAAATAAAATTTTAAAACACAACATTCTTTAAACATTTCACTTAATTCGTCAAACAATATTTCTCTTTATTTAAAACTAATTTTTCTACCCGCAGCGTTGTGCCGGGGCAGCTGACCAAACCTAATCATTAAAACCCGGGCATTAGTAAAACTCGAGCGTTACGACGATGAGTCGACACAAATTCGGTCAGTACCAGCTGCGTACGTTACGATATAAACACCATCGGTAAAATTTGAGCATTAATACCCAAAAGTTTAATTTGTCAAATTAACATATAAAAACATTAACATATAAGAAAACAAAATATTTAAGACGGTGTTTATTTGGTTGGCAAACCTGGGCAGTGGTAAAACCAAGTGTTGTCAGTCTCAAGCATTGAGGTGGTAACTTGATACTAATGCCGTTGGCTTTGTTTACGTATGTTACGGTATCGAAATTTAAAAACGAAAACATATAAAAATTTATGTGGACCAACGACCAATTTGGGGGTGGGGGTCGGTAAATTTGCACATTGGTAAAACCTGAGCGTTGTCGGTCATTTGCTATAAAGAAGGCGCGAGTCTGCACAAACTCGGTCGGTTTGTTTTATGTTTGTTATGGTACAGGAACAAAAGAAATTAACGTTTGGTCAGTTTGCATTACGTTTATTATGGTAACTGAACTAAAAAAACAAAGAAAACAAAAATACTTACCAACTAATACGGTACCACCAAATGACCCAATAGGCCACTTGCGACATCAAAGTTGTTCTTTATATATAGTACTAATAAAATCACACAGACGCTTATTTTTGAACCTTTTAATACTTTTATATTTTTTTAATACGATATTTTCTTTTAATATTTGAACTGCTTACTCATTTCATTATTCTTATTTTTTAATTTTTATTTTACATTTATAAATATGTATAATGTTCTCTATATTAACTCAAAACATCATAATGTCCAAATAAACAAATATAAACTACTGTCTTATTCGCTTAATTATTTCTGTGAAGGCTTTGTAATGTGTTTGTTTATATATGTTCGTTTATGTGCGTTAATTTCCATTCATTTACGTCAGTACATTTATATTTGTGTATGTTATGAATTTGCGAACGACCACACACGAAAATAAACGGATACAAACGAACTATAAATGTACAAGCGTACACGTTCTGGAACCTTCATGATAACATTAAAGCGAACATGATGGGATTGCGTCGTACTCAGTGATGTTGTAGCATGATTGAAGTTTGATCAATGGTTCGAAGTGCGACTTGTAATTTAAGTCTGCGACATCGTCCATTCCATCACCCAACACAAACATAACTGATGACATTATTTTTAGTTTATGTATGATATTGTTTAATTTATTTGTAACATTATTACTAAACGAACAAATAGGGTTGTGAAAGTTGAGTATTACTTATATGGCGGTCAACAAATAAGTAGCACCACTCTAGACGATTGCCCCTTGATATCCATTGTTGTAGTACACGAATAGTGATGATCCCTACCTTTTGTCCTTTTATATCATAGATACGTATGTTTCTCATTTCTATATAACAGAGCATGCAAAGAAATAAAAATTAAATAGTTTGACCAAAGTGTGTAACTTAGCAATTTGTGATTGGTATGTGTATGAGTGATCAAAAATTGTGTGAAAAGTATACTGCGACTATGCGTATGGTCATTGTTATATAGTTTATGTTATTAGTTGAATGTCATACTTATTTCATCTTGGAAGTCATAATACAATATGTTTTGGTGACTTGTAGAAAACAGTGACAAAAGACAAACCTTGGGTGACAATGCATAGTCAAATGGATCGCGGTACGGTCTGGTACATGATACAGGAGCTGGTACGCGGTTCGTGCATTTTAAAAATTTGATACGAAGGGGGTAGGTTCATTCGGAACACCAATTCGGTATGCGGTACGGTGTACCTTATAGTCGGGTACATTGTATCATATACAAAACACTTTTAATAGATTTTTTGTAATAGTTATTATAAGTTTTAAACTTGGGTTAACAACAAATTAACTTTAAAAAAGCTTTATTTATGCTACAAAATATGATCTCTACTACATTTAGAATTGGTAGCAAACCTATTTTCTAACCTTTTTATAAAAAAAAAACCTACATTGTGAATTACGCATGCTTTTTCTAACCTTTTTTATAAAAAAAAACCTACATTATGAATTACAATTGCTTATAGTTCCATCCTAAAGTTTTATCGTTACAATCAAAGCAATATTTTACGATTATTTTACATCCTAATCATTTATTATAGAAATTACATAAACTACTTTCATAATATAATAATATTAAAATTAAAATTGTTTGCATCATAATACTAATATAATAATTAAATCCTACATTCTAAATCGTGTCAAATTAAATAAAAAATAATATATCAAATTAAATAAATTACAAGTAAAACTATACACATAATATGGCACCTTTTTAAAACACCTTTAAAAGCCAACCCAACCGTCTTTTCACAAAGTAACCACCTCTTAACCGCCACTATCCAAAACCTATAAACACACCCCTAAATCCCATTATTTTCCTCACCCTAACTTCCAAGCACATTTAGCATAGAATTGAACCAAACATAAATCAAGTATCACACAACATATAATATAATAAATCAATATGAATTATTTAATGCTAATTGATTATGGATAGATATATCTTGTCTTTACACCAACTGAACCGACATGTTTTTTCAACTTTGTTCGTAACTTCATTTATTTATTTTATTGCACGGGAAAATGCAAATTCATCATGCGTGACAGTTTCTTGATATGTTAATAAAAGTTTGTTTGTTTGTTTACATTTTCAAGGGAAACGATTACACCAACATACAAGAACCGTTGTGAATTTATATTTTGCCACAGTTTCACACCATATATGTTATCCTAATCGTCACTGAATTCATTAATCAGATTCCTCCTTCGTCGTCGCAAAATCTAGGATCACTGGAATCTTTACCAACAGAGTAAGGTTTGACTGCTTTATTCACTGCAATTATGATATGACATAATTTTCGTTTATTGATTTCAATTATTTACGCGTCGACGTCCTGGAAAAGATGGACGTGGCCGGGATACTTTTGCCAAATTGACGACGAATATAATCCCAAGTTATTTGTCAAATAATAATTTATCATTAACAACCAATAATTAAATAAATTTCAATTGATTTTAATATATGTTGTTTTGTGAAAAACAATTCAAATAAATCCACGGATCAAATACATTTATTTGAATAAATTGAAGATTGAGTATCTTTAAAAATAGTTTGTGGTTCATTTGGAAAATTATTATTGATCATAGTCAAAATTAAAAATATGAAATATAATTGATGAAGACAAAATGATTTAACAAAATTAAAAATATAAAATATAATTGATGATAATAAAATGATTATATACTATAATAATTTTTGTTTGGTTGTGTATGCACGATGTTTTATTTCTAAAACTGTAACATGCATATGAACCGATCTTTTAAGAGAATTTAGTATTAATTTCTTAAATTGTTACAATAAATCAACAATGTTCAAATTTAAATATCACATGTAAACACATAAGGGGGAGGAGTGGTGGAAATCTCATCACACACTCCGTCCAATCAAATTATGTCACGTCACCAACCCTAAATACATCACATTTTGATGGAATTTGGTAGGGGTGGTGTGATGTGGTGTGATAGGTTTTGGTATATATATATATATATATATATATATATATATATATATATATATATATATATGTACATATAGGTTTTTGTGTGAGTGAGAGGAGTGTGTTTGGGGTGTATATATATGTATATAGAGAGAGAGTTCCATCACTCAAACCCACTTAACGCGTGATTGTAACATCCTAAAATTTTAATGTTGAATAAAGGAAGTTATGTTTAGTGATTTTCGCGTTATTAATTAATTAATATCGAGTAAGGAGCGGATCATAGACTTGGATTAATTGAGATGGGTTAAATGAGAATGAGCCTTAGGTCCATGGGATTTAAGGGGTATAAATATCCCCCAAAACCCCAAACCACCATCCATTCCATCTTATCCTCTAACACTCCAAAACACACACACCACACACAAACACCGCCGCTGGCCGAGGGAAGAACCGAGCCAGATCCGAGAGAGAGAGTGATTAGTTGTGATAACCAGTTAAACAAGATCCAAACAAGCTCAAAAAGGTATGATTCTTGATCTTTGAAGTTTAAAGATCCAAGTTTTATAGTGTAGATACGACCGGAAATGGTCGGGAAGCGTAGTGGGTGATGTCGAACCTTAACAAGGGTGTTAAAATCGCCAAAATGCTCAATAAAAACCAAAACAGTGGCTGATCTGGGCAACTTCGCCTGCAACTGGGCAACTTCGCCTTCAAAGCGATAACTTCGCCTTCAAAGCGATAACTACTCCTTCAAAGCGATAACTTCGCTTGAGGCCAAGTTCGCCTAATTGATAACTTCGCTTACGGCCAAGTTCGCCTAACTGGTAACTTCGCCTAAAGCCAAGTTCGCCTGATGACAACTTCGCCTAAAGCTAAGTTCGCCTGAGGTTTAACTTCGCCTAAAGCCAAGTTCGCCTGATAACTTCACCTAAAGCTAAGTTCGCCTAAGGTTTAACTTCGCTTAAAGTCAAGTTCGATTAGAAAATAAATTAAAAATCTAATGAAAAATGTGTTAAGACAGTTAATGGAAATAAAATTTTTCCAAGCTGACCTGGCAGCTCGACCCCAGCCAGGGGCTCTGCCCCTTGGACCCTGCTAGGGGCTGCCGCCCCTAGACCCCGCTGCCAGGGGCGCTGCCCCCGGACCTTCGTTCGTTGTGGGTCATATAAAGATAGAAATACATTATGAGAAGTGATAGTTAATTGATACGTATACTTGTTATACAGTCAGCCGTGCACAACTGAAGAAAGGAATTACGATTAACGGTGAACGTAACCGTGTTCAGGTGAGTTTCTAACCCCATTCCTTGTTATGTTTTCGGGGCTGTGTGCATACTTGATGTGTTGTTAATACATTTATCCTAAGTGATAAGCGTATGCCATATGTGATATATGTGATATGTATGAATGATTGCTTGATGGTACGTGAACGATCTTCGGATATTGCACGTACTGTCAGGTTGTAACGCTATGTATAAGGTAAGTATGATATGTATGCTTATGTGTATGAACGTGATAGAGATAATAAAAGAAGGAAATGATGGTTGTATGGTTGTATGGTTACGAAAAGGGTATCGAGCCCTAATAATACTCGAGGTATGATGTATGGTTGTATGGTTACGAAAAGGGTACCGAGCCCTAATAATACTCGAGGTATGATGTATGGTTGTATGGTAACGAAGAGGGAATCGAACCCTACTAATATTCGAGAACTAGGGACCAGACCCTTATAATATCTGTGATGTTAGGGAATCAAACCCTTCTAATATTCGAAAACTAGGGACCAGACCCTTATAATATCTGTGATGTTAGGGACCAGACCCTTATAATATCTGTGATGTTAGGGAATCGAACCCTTCTAATATTCGAAAACTAGGGACCAGACCCTTATAATATCTGTGATGTTAGGGACCAGACCCTTATAATATCTGTGATGATAGGGAATCGAACCCTTCTAATATTCGAGAACTAGGGACCAGACCCTTATAATATCTGTGATGTTAGGGACCAGACCCTTATAATATCTGTGATGATAGGGAATCGAACCCTTCTAATATTCAAGAACTAGGGACCAGATCCTTATAATATCTGTGATGTTAGGGACCAGACCCTTATAATATTTGTGATGATAGGGAATCGAACCCTTCTAATATTCGAGAACTAGGGACCAGACCCTTATAATATCTGTGAGGTTATAGGGCGAAAGGCTCTTTAAAACGTATGATTATGTATGTAAAGAAAGTATGAAGGTAAAAGTGAAAGTATAAGCACTTAGGTGTGTATGAAAGAAAGTTAAGAGGTTAAGTATGATATGTAAGAATGTATTGTGTGATTATGTGATTAACTAGAACTCACTCAGCGTAGCTGACTTTTAGTATGCACGCAGGTGAGTTGGATGAGGCAGCTCGCTTGAGAAGACACGTGGCACCGAATAAGAGTCTGGCATCTGAAGACTTATGATATTTTAATTTTAATGCTTTAATGTTGAAAGACAAAGGATGTTTTGAGACAAGTTATGAATTATGTAATGTTTTATGAAAGTTTTATATTCCGCGTAAATATTTTAATTAACTCTGATATTTAGAACTGTGTTTATGAGTAAATCCAACACGAAAGTAGGGCTACCGGTAACGGGGCCTTACAGTGATGGCCATCACGCAAAGCACCTCCATCAAGCTTGATAAGGGAGTGGCGGCGGTGTTCAAAAACTCATCACGCGTGATGGGAGCTCCATCACGCGGTGCCCCAGGTCCCCTAATATGAGTTAAGTTATTCTATAAATGGTAATAAAAATGAAAATGACAAAACTCGTCCTTTATGTTTTTACGTTTTTCAGTGGTCGTCCTTTAGCAAACTTTATCCTTTATGTTCAAAAAGCCTTGCACGGTTCGTCATTTTCACTAACGATGATTAGTTTTTCTCGTTAAATCCAGTCATGTGCACCTCATGTAAGGACAATTTAGTCTTTTTACCCCCTCAGGGGTTATTTGTGTAATTAATTTAAAATTTTAATCAATAAATAAATAAAAGTTTTTAGCCATCACCTTCTTCCCAAATATTCAACTCACCATCGATCACCATAATCAAACACATGTGTACCACCCACCACCCATCATCATCATAATCTCAGAAACCCCAAATCTACCATAGATTTAATCAACGGACCTCTTGAAAACCATAAAGTTTAATAAATCTCATAATGTGATTCTTAAACCAATAATTTTCTCCAATAATTTAGATTCTCTAACCAATTTTTTTCCTTTCGGATTTTGAAACCCGAACCTTCTTCGCCTTTTCCAGTACTTGTTCAGTAATATTACCATACCTGACACCCGGGGCAGTGAACCCGTCTAAATTCCTTCAAATCATACTCATCATCATCTTCAAAATCTGAATCCCAATCGAACTCATCATCAATCTCATCATCCAATCTGCCTTCTTCTTCATCTGGGTCGATTTCGGCTAAATCAAACGCCTCGTCTTCAGTTTCTATCTTCTTTTTATGATAATATCCAGGTAGTGTAGGGTTATCATCTTGCATAAAGACACCACATCCAGGACAAACAAGCCCTAACGCATCGTCTTCGTCTCTTCCTTCGCTTAATAGTGGTTGAGGTTTTTTGTTTCTTTTTCTGGAATGGGTTGAATCGGTGGTTGATTGTGTTGGCGTTTACTAATAATAATGAAATGAATGGATGTTTGTGCTTCAAGTGTGTTGTTGGATTAAAGATGGAACCAGTGGAATTGAGAAGACGAATTGATTGTGTAGGTTTAGAACAAGATCTAGAGTTGTTCTTGAGGAAACAAGAGGTGAAGAAGAAGAAGAAGAAGAAGAAGAAGAAGAAGAAGTAGATAAGAAGAAAGCTGAATTTTTATGGTTTTTGAGAGGTCCATTGATTAGATCTACGGTAGATCTGGGTTTCTGAGATTGAGATAGGTGTTTGGTTATGGTGTTTCGTGGTGAGTTATGAATATTTGGGGAAGAAGATGATGGCTAAAATTTTTAATTATTTATTGACTAAAATTTTAAGTTAATTACACAAATAACCTTTGAGGGATAAAAAGTCTAAATTGCCCTCACATGAGGTGCACATGACTGATTTTAACAAGAAAAACTAACCCTCGTTAGTGAAAAGGACGAACCGTGTAAGGTTTTTTGAACATAAAGGATGTTTTCTATCATTAAGTTTGCTAAAGGACCACCATTGAAAAAACGTAAAAACATAAAGGACGAGTTTTGCCATTTTGTCAAATGAAAAGTGTGGAAAGCAATAAATAATTGACATGTGTTAAGTGAGGGCCAAAAGGAAAAGGGTATAGAGGTAATTGTACACATTTTTCCTCTCCACATCCAAGGCACATGTTAATACCCCCATCATTTTAGAACGTCTTTCGTATGATATTTTTTTTTAAAAAAAAAATTCGTCACAATAACAAACGTTTTTTTATCTTTAATATGAGTATGATTTTTGTTATATAAAATTTAAAACAAAAATTACGCCATTGTGTCTTTTATCACACCATTGTGTCTTTTCGCTTATCATTGTGTCTTTTTTCATCATTATGTTTTTTCGTCATTGTGACTTTCAATTCATCATTATGTTTTTTAAAATACTAATAACACCGTTGTGTAATAATAATATGTAAAAATAATAATAAAATAACAACAAATTATCTAATACATAAAACACAATGATTAATACATGTTACACAATAACTTGAAACGTAAAACACAATGGTGAATACGTATAACACAATGACCTAAAACGTAAGACACGATTGTGAATACGTATAACACAATGACCCAAAACGTAAGACACGATTGTGAATACGTATAACACAATGACCTAAAACGTAAGACACGATTGTGAATACGTATAACACAATGACCTAAAACGTAAGACACGATTGTAATACGTATAACACAATGACCTAAAACGTAAGACACAATTGTAATATATATAACACAATGACTTGAAACGTAAACTACAATGGAAACAACATTACACAAAAAAAAATCTATAATACAATTCATATGAAAACTCAACTAAAATACACAATGAACAACAACAAAAAAAAAACACAAATAAAAAAACCCATTAAATTTTTTTTATTTTTATAAAACAATATGATACTCATATTAAAGATAAAAAAACGCTCATTATTATGGTGAAATTTTTTTAAAAAAATATTGTCGTATGAAAAAGTTATGGACATTTTAAAATGATAGGGAATTGACATGTGTCTTGCATATGTAGATAAAAAGTCAACAAATGTGGGTTATTACCTTCATACCCTTTCCGTCATTTTTATTTATTAAATTAATCTCAGCCATTGAAATCTAAGATCAATGGACTAGATTCCTTCTCATCCTTCTCATTTTTGTTGTCATTTGTATTTTAACTTTACTCCACATAATATTACTGTTTACATTATCCTCTTTTATTTGAATGTAATTCCTTAACATCACAAAATAAAAATAATAAACATAAATAGCGCCGCCGCAACGCGCGGGTAACAACGCTAGTTAATAACATATATGTAGAAATGGAAGGTTAAACTTTAATAAAAATTCAAAATTTAAGGGTAAAAATGTAAATTAAAAACATAAAGGTTAAACTTAACGGTCGTTCTTATTCTCAAATCTCCTCTCCGACAGCCTCCAATCTCCTTCTCAACCTCCTCAAATGATTAAAAATATGGCAGATTTCTGTCAGATCTTCATCTCTTCTCCGGTTTGAGTCACAAAAGCGCTCGATTTTCCCCTGTTGCAGCCGGAACGTGTTTATTCACGATACCAAGCACCGATTTCATTAACTGAAAACACGAATTTGATTAAAACTGTACGATTCATGCAACAATTGGGAACGGTGAATTTGATCGATCCGGTAAGATTTTGTACCCGTTTCGGTACGCGCAATCCGGAACGAAAATTGCGGGTTTTATCACGAATCCTGTGACTATGTGACAATGTGGCGAACCCTCTTCTGCTCCGACCAGGGAGAGCAACAACACACGGAAACTGTGACCTGAAACAAATAGAAAACAGTCCACCAGCGGATCACAAAGCAAAAAGCATCAGCATACGAAACACAACATGAAAAACACCAAATATGAGTAAAAACTAGTAAGATGAAAACAAAAAGGAGCAGATAAATCAATTCATATCAGAACTAAAACACAAACTATGAATAAAGAAACTACCATTACAAACATGACATGATGCAAAAAGATATAGCTACGGGACATAAACCAAATTAATGTGTAAACAATCAATGATAAAGAAACAAACAACTGGAATGCATGACAACAAAAAAACCATAACCCTGAAATCACGATTCAACAAATGATTAAAAAAAAGCGTGCCAACAAACGAAACAAATAAGTGTGCCGGTATTTTGTCATGTGGTATATATAATGGGATATGTGCAAAATCAGAATCATTACATATGAACTAAGTGAAGTAACTAATGCTTTACTTTGTATAAATGGATTAATTTATTTTTTGAAAAACAGAAGCAATATAAAAGACGATGCTAATTTTTGCGGTAAAAAAATATTTTTTTTATCCGACTCGAATTAACCCGAACGGACAAACCCAAACTTTAAACGGGCTGGTTATGATGTAATTATTTCCCACCCAAAAAAACCCAAACAACCCGACATGCAAAATCCAAAGCCCGAATAAACAATAACCAAAAACACAAAGCACACAACACAAAGAAAATAAAGATGTAATTTGATTGTCAAATCATAAAGCTTAGAATATGATAATTGTTATCTTTTTTTTTTTTTTTTTTTGTAAATTTAATCAATTGCTCAACAATAAAAGTGCATTTCATTATGACCTTTTTCTTCAGGCTACTTAAAGGGAGTGCACCAGAAGACCCGCGGCATCTCTGCAAATCAAAAACTGTGTTTGCGTTCTTCTCTTTAGGGATATCACAACCGCCCAACAAAAGATCATCATCACTGTCGGGTATAGCTTGAAGATCAATTGATTTTTCTATTGGACTGTAAATCCTCGCAGTTTCTAGTAACATCTGTAATGTTGGTTGTCGAATTACGTTTTTGTTTTTCTTCGGACACTATAACCGTTTGCTGTTTCATTGACGAACTGACCTACAGAAACAATTAAAACATGCATAAAACCTTCATAATATCCTAAGAACAAACAATAAAAATTAGTCATTCAAATGTCACAAAAAAGAATACTAATACAATTATACAAATCCGTATGTATCTCAAATATAAAGCGAGTATTTGAAGAGGTAGGTCCCAGCAGAACCCAGTTGGACCCGCAGGACTCACCTTGAAGAGAGACGTCTGCTCAGAAACCAACTGGATCCGCAGGACCCACCATGCTCAGAGACGTGACGTCCTTACGCGCAGTACGCAAGCTGTTCCCGCAGGAAATACCTCCCAATGGTGAAGTACTCCGCCTGTTCCCGCAGCTGTGGATACAAGCCATCAGGGAAGGCCACCCGCGCAGCAAGGCTACACGCACAAGGCACTCAGCTCTCAATAATTCAGTAGTCACCTGAAGGAATGAGCAAAGCCGGGAACAATCCCGCATAAAGGCGGGAGGGGGAATACTCCCGCCCAAATGAGCCAGTCCGTACGATACTGGAAGATCTTTTGTACTGTACCTGACGAGGTATGGGCAAAAGATCTGACCAGAGATACGACAGCCCATTGACAACAGTATGGCGAGCAGCATGCTCTTGTACTGTATGTCACTATTTGCCGCTACCTACTCACCAACTCCTGTCATACCACGTGCATAGCCTGCAGTTGGTGGAAAAGGAATAGTACACAGCAGGCCTGGTCATTGTCAGCCGCTGCCTACCCACCAACTGCCAGCATGGCACGTGCGTAGGCCACAGTTGGTAGAACAGGAATACTATTCAGCCGGCTATACCCTCTTGGAAACCTACCTTCGGCTATAAATACCCCAAATGGTATGATCATCTCATCTTATCTTGTATCTTACATTATATACCTGATATCTGCTCTAGCAATCTCTTAATATACATTTATATTCAAGAGCAATCTAGTCTGAATCTCACGCCGGAGGGTGGTCACAAGGAGGAACCCCCCCTTCTCAGTGACGAGCTTACGGTGTCTGTTTTGCAGGTTATCAGAAGAACCATCTTTGCCGGATCTAACCCCTCGTGGGAAACATCTATTTAACCCCCAGATTATCCGTAATCTGCCCAGGGTCGATTAGTGTTTCTTCATTGGCGCCATCCGTGCATAAAAGCTAGAACTTCATTTCTTTTCAGTTTTTTCAAACTTCTGGAAAGATGGTTAAAGAAACTCCGGTAACCACAACCCCAGCTACTCAGGGGGATACCGGCGACTACACAGTTTTTACGAACACTACCCCGGTTACCCAAGCCGGGGCAAGTGCAGTAAATTTTACGAACACTACCCCAGTTACCCAAGCTGGGGCAAGTGCAGTAAATAATCGCTCACTGGGATTCACCGATACCCAGTTAGAGAGACAACGAACGATGCTCCCCCGCCAAACACTCGATGAAGTTAAAGCGTGGGCGGAAGCACGTCAAAAAGAATTCCAAGCCGAGTTGGATGAACGCTTACGTTCACTCCAACAGCCTGAGGAATTCGGAGAGTACTTGGACGATGATTCGGAGGAATCCGACACCGACGTAAACCCTCGCCATAAGGCGAAAGGGAAGCGTAAGGAAACGGACTACCAACCGAGAAGGCGTTTTGGAGAAACCTTCAAACTAAAAAATGCAGGGGGAAACCCACGTGACTTCTCCAAAACATTTACATCAACTGCTGCAAAGGCGGGAACGTCCAAATTTGCAAGGGACATTGCGGAAGCAATCGTCCCGAAAAGTGCCAAACAGATGTCCAACATCGGCACTTACGATGGTATATCTGATCCAGACGATCATTTGAACAGGTTCATAGCGGGGGCAACCGTCAGTAGCTGGACGGAACCTACGTGGTGTTACATGTTCCAAATGACGCTTGTTGGGGCAGCTAGAGCGTGGTTCGATCGTCTACCGGTCCACCACATCTACGATTGGGAAGACTTCCAGCAAAAATTTAGCCAACACTTTAGCCAACAAAGAAAGTATACCGAAGAGCAATGGACAATCCTCAAATGCATTCGAGAGGAAGATGAATCTTTGCCAGACTTCATCACTCGCTTCAACTCAAAGAAGCTAAGTCTGGGTAATATTACCGAAGATCTTGTTCGCGCTGCTTTCATCCAGGGCGCAAACGACCCAGAGCTCATCCGCACCTTAACGGGTAAAGATGGCATGCCATCCACATGGGATGCCATCATGACAGCAGCTAAACGCTTTGCGGAAACGGAGAAGCAACTGGGTAGAGATCTCCCCCAGAGCACAAACCTCTACACCCAGAAAACAAGAGAAGACAACGTCCTTACCGCCCGACTAAACAAGAAGCGGAAGCTAGGCATTTGGCAGTCAAGGGTAAACTTTGACACCTCATCCGGCTTGCAACATCGGTTAGGCGGAAGGGATAACGTACAGTCGAACTAGAACTCCAGATGGACGCCACTCACCAAAAGCGTCACCGAGATATTCGCCACTGAGGAGCTCCCATGGCCAAAGGCTACAATAATCCGACATCGTCACAATGCTGATCGGAGCAAATACTATGACTTTCACAGGACAAAAGGCCACAACACTGAAGAATGCACAGACGTAAAGGACATGGTCGAGGCATTTGTCAGAGATGGGACGCTCGCGCACCTCGTGGCGCAATGAACGCTGAGCAGGCTGATGCGTGTAGAACCCCAGCCGGGGAAAACACGAATAAAATTGCAGCTTCAATGTTGGAGACTACATAATGCGAAAACAACGAGATCCCGAACCAGGTGCATATCGGCTCGATGGCACTCCCATCCCAACAACATGGAAGAGAGCTCAATTACACAGTTTGCATGTAGATCAATTCCAAATTTGTAAAGAAAAGGCCCAGAGCCACTTCTAATGAAAATGATTCTCCTTAGAACATCGACGCTGATGATTTTACATTTATACTTATGAACTTTCCACACGGATATGTCGGTCTTCGCCGCATACATAAGTGTGAAAGTCGTTGCGTGGGGAAGGCGGCAAAACCCACATAAACCCAAAAAACGGCAAACCTTCACGCAGGTCAGTTAAAGGTAAAGTTCAGTCATCCCACTAAATGAAAGTGCCGGTATATCCGCACGAATCATGATAGAGGAAATTGAACACTAACCTATTAACAACCGCGCGTCGAACGGTTAATTTATTCAACACTGATGCCGGTACCGCATAATTATGTAGAAAGTCGTTGCGTGGGGAAGGCGGGAAAACCCGCATAAACCCAAAAAACGGTAAACCTTCACGCAGGTCAGATATAGGTAAAGTTTAGCCATCCTACTAAGTGCAAGTGACGGTCTTACCCGCACAATCACGAACGAGGAAGCAAAACTTCAACCTATTATCTACCACGTTCAAAGGTTAACTTATTCTAAACACTTAGAAAATTTCAAAGGAAAAGATGAGGAAAACTTCCACGCAGGTCAGATATAGGTAAAGTTTAGCCATCCTACTAAGTGCAAGTGACGGTCTTATCCGCACAATCATGAAAGAGGACGCAAAACTTTTAACTTATTATCTACCAAGTTGAAAAGTTAAATTATCTAAGTACTAAAGAAATTGCTAAGTTAAATCAGAATATGCGTGAAATAAACAAGGCAAGGGATTGGCAAATAATCTTTATTCCATCAAAATTCAATTATTACAAAGATTGCTGGGTACATATCCGCATACAAAAGAAGCTATACAAAAATAAAAATCTACTCTAATGGTGGAGAGGGATCTTCAAGATCAAGCCTCAGGACCACTACCACTTGGACCCGCACCATCCGTAGAGTGTGGCGGTTCAAGGAAAGCTTTAAGGATAGCTAGCCCATCATCAGCAGCGGCAACTTTGTTTACCTTCTCCACCACCGGATGCGGGAAGGCGGCATACTGATTCACTGCTTGGTCATATACAGCTTCAGTATCCACATCAAATAAAGGGAAGTTGGAAGGCGGGATGCCTTTCTCAACGAACCCTAGACCAAGCAGGAAGCCGGCCTTTTCCCCATCCTCATGAGAAGCATTGAGGGCTGCACTCATAGCATCGTCATAAGACGTCTCCGTGAAGACCCGATGCACAACCTACAAAAAGAAAAAAAATACAAGTATCAAAACCTTTTCTATTTACAAAGAAAAGCGTAAAGACATGAAAAGCTTACCTGAGACAACGCTTCTCGAAGAAGCCATTCCTTGGCAACCAGAGCTTCTTGGAGGGCGGCTTGAGCTTGGTTACAGGCGCGTTCGGCTTCACTTTTATTGAGGTTGGCAAGCAACACTTCCTTTGCAGTAGCCTCTTCAACGCCCTTTAGCTTCCGCTCAGTGTGGTCAAGCACGCCCCTCTGGTCCAGGATCTCTTGGAGCTTCTTCGCGTCCTCCATCGCCAAGGCATCATGAGCCTGTTGGAGCGCCTCTAATTTAGCTTTAAGTTCCTCATTCTCGAGGCGTAGAGGCTCAGCAACAGCTTCAGCCTTGGTGGCCCGCCCTTTCAGTTGCGTTCCTAGCAGTTTCCTTAGCCAGCCGAAGCTGTTCGTTAACAGCTTGGGCAGCCTTGGAACGGGCCTCGAGACGGGCCTGAACTTCAACTTCAAGGGCCTTGAACGCCTTCTCCTTCTCCGCAGCACCCGCGGAGAGCCTTCTATTCTCCTCCCGGACAGCCCGCGCCTGAGCTACTTCTTGAATGCGAGCTACTTTTAACTTGTCATTTTCACGACAAAGCAGCTCGACGCGCGGCTGCATCCGGGCCAGGAGAACCCGAAGCTCATTGGTTAGCCTACCCTCCTGGTAGCTAGCCATGGCTTCCCCCAACGCACCACTGGGAGCTGCGTGACGAGCCCACTCCACGCACTCCACAAGTGTGCGAAGGGTTGTTCCTCGGCGGATGTTCCATCGTGGAACATACACTTCATTGGAATCCGACACTGCAAAAAACAAAAAGCAGTTATGAAAAGATGATATATAAAAAAAAAAAAAAAAAAAAAGAGGCCAAAAGAACCCTACGCACCTGTAGGGTCAACAACAGGCCGATAGCCGCCAAACCCATCACCTGAACCCAAGGGAAATTCGTCCAAGAGATCAGGTAGATGGGAAGGAGGCAGAGGTTGGCGAGAAGCCCCATGCATACCTGAAGGATCGGCCGTCGTTGCCGATGACGGAGGAGGCATGGTGAAGGCCGCCGCGGTAGTAGAAACCAACGGAGGTGAACTCACTATAGGTGAACTCACAACCGTGGTTGCCGCTGCGGAGTCCGCAGAAAAAGTAACCGCCGGCTCAGTGAAAGATGCGGTGAATATGGCACTGACAGCCAGCGGTGATGTCATCGTAGTTGGAACAGTTGGCTCAACTGGGTGAGCAACTGAACCAACAGAAGCAGGCGCAGCCGCCTGGGTCGTCGCCTCAGGTAGGCTGACCAAGCCTACCGTCATGGGCGGGGAGGTACTCCTCCCCGCTCCACCCTGGAATGCGGTAGCATCCACGCCTGCACAAAGAAGATAAGTATTAATGATGGAATGATATGAAGTTAAAAATAAAGTTTGTACTTACGGGTTTTCTTGAGCCTGAAAGTGCGGACAGGCGGGGATGAACCCGATGGAGCCGGCCTCTTTGCGCCGCTCACCATCGTCATCCTGGGCTCTCCGGAGGTGACAGTCGCAGCCTCCGGAGCAGTGGTCTTATCACCACCGGGGTTCCCCGCCACCTCCTCGCTCTCGGTCTCTGAGTCAGACCGAGGCACCGGATCGGCAGTGGAGGCCACCTTCGCCTTCCCCTTCCCGCCGGCGGCCTTCTTCTTCCGCACCAACGGAGGACCATCTGCGGATTCCTCATCAGAACATAAGATTAGAGGAATTCCAGCAGAGGTTTCAGCATTGAGGGGTCGAGGGTTGAATAGCGCCTTACCTGGCCGCCTGGCGCTCAGGATCTCGTGGCCTGGCGGGTAGACCTCCACGAACCATTCCGCCGTCTGTTCAAGGATGGGCAACTCGTTCTCATCTAGAGCACGAGTACCCATCCGAGCGGGACCATCAGCCTCCCGCGGATATAGGAGCGACTGCAAGTCATTCCCCTCTGAAATAAAAGAAAACAGTTAGAAGACAAACCTATATAAACAAAGTAAACAGAGCATACCGTAAGGAACAGAGTTCAAACCGTATTCGAGGACGATCGGGATCTTTTGCGCATCCGCATCCTTCCATACCCGGCTCATCCCGAGCATCACCATCCCGGACTCCACAAAGCGGTAAACCGGAGATTGGACTCGGGATATCTTTGAGAACCATTCCGCCTCCTGGTAGTTGGAGGCGTGAAGGCTGGGAAGTGCTTGCCCGTTCTTGAACTTCATGGCAAGGGGGATGGCGCGAGCGGAGATAAAAAAAAACTCCCGCTTCCATGAACGAAGACTGCGGTCGGTTGCGCAAATCTTCAAACCCTTGATCCGGGTTATCAGGGTATACCACCCCTGGATGCACCTCCAAGAGTAGAAGGTCATCAGGCGGTCGACGAAGGGCTCAATGCCCAGAATCCGGCATACCCACTCGAAGTGGCGAATCTTCGTGATCGCCATCGGGTGCACCTCGGTCAGGTGTACACCGTGCCTCTCTAAGACACGGTACACAAACTTTGTCAACGGGAACCTAAGATTCCCATAGACAAAGAATGCAGCATATACCCCGATCATGCCTCTGGGGGCATCATACACCGTCTGATGAGGTTCAGGAAACTCAGGCTCGAGACTCTCGAGCATGAACTTCCTGACGATGTACTGATATAGATCGACATGCAGAGCACACTGGCACTCGCCAGCAGTACTCTTGTCATCGGCGTACACCCCAGCCTCCTGGGCTGTAGCCTCAAGATCGTGAGAAGACATCTTGCAGGTATGAAAAAGAGAACGGTTTCAAGAGAATGCTCGACTGAAAAGGTGAGTATTCGTCGGAAATCGTTTTGAAGATGAAGAGAAAAGTGAAAGTGTGGATTACAAAGAACCCTCTCCCCCTTTATATACTAATCGCAATTAATGCGATGAATTTAATGCGGAAGAGAGAGAAATCGCAGGTGCAATGAAACTATGACGCGTGGCAAAAAGCAAGCTGGCAACAGCTGTTGAAAGGACGCGTGCCAGTAATTTCGCGGCCACGCGCCCGAAAATTCGCGCCCACGCGCCTGAAAAAGCGCCTGGAATGACCATATACTGTCACGTCGCCATAACTTCCTGCACGTCCTGACACAATCAGAAGAAACCGTCGGACGACGTTTCAGTAGTTTGGACTGTTCTTATCCTTTCACCAACTCTTCGAATTTCAAAATTTCAAAAAAAAAAAAGCGGGAAAATACCCCTTACCTTGGCAACCAAGTAACTGTAAGACAGGTGCGGGTACATTGTTAAGGCAAAACCCTTCACATACTTAGCACCTGCAAGGAATTAAAGCCAAGAATTCCTCGGCAACCAAGTAACTATAAGACGGGTGCGGGTACAGTGTTAAGGAAAAACCCTTCACATACTTAGCACCCGCAGGGAATTGACGCCAGGAATACCTTGGAAGTAAAGTAACCGTAAGACGAGTGCGGGTACAGTGTTAAGGCAAAACCCTTCACATACCTAGCGCTCCGCAAGGAATTGAAACCAAGAAGGATCCTCTGGGAAATGCTTGCGGAAACGGGAATAACATCTCCGCATAGCGGGAACGTCGAGAACTACATTGTTTGAAGCTTCAAGATGGAATTGGTGGTTTTAACATAATTGATCACTATGTTCAAAACTACCAAAACCTCATGGAGAATCCACACAAGTGGGACTCAACGCTCCTGACCTGCGAGGAGGTTACAGACCTACCCGCATCATACCCAAAGATCAAGCAGGAAAGTCGGGAATTTCTGCAAGTGACAAGGACTTCCGCGGGAAGAATCCCCATGGAAAACCTTAAAACTAAACACTTTTCAAAAACCCTTTGCTTAAAGTCCAAAAGTTCACCTCACTTTATTAAACATTCATGAGAAGATCATTGGACTGGGGGGACTTGAAGAGGTAGGTCCCAGCAGAACCCAGTTGGACCCGCAGGACTCACCTTGAAGAGAGACGTCTGCGCAGAAACCAACTGGATCCGCAGGATCCACCATGCTCAGAGACGTGACGTCCTTACGCGCAGTACGCAAGCTGTTCCCGCAGGAAATACCTCCCAATGGTGAAGTACTCTGCCTGTTCCCGCAGCTGCGGATACAAGCCATCAGGGAAGGCCACCCGCGCAGCAAGGCTACACGCACAAGGCACTCAGCTCTCAATAATTCAGTAGTCACCTGAAGGAATGAGCAAAGCCGGGAACAATCCCGCATAAAGGCGGGAGAGGGAATACTCCCGCCCAAATGAGCCAGTCCGTACGATACTGGAAGATCTTTTGTACTGTACCTGACGAGGTATGGGCAAAAGATCTGACCAGAGATACGACAGCCCATTGACAACAGTATGGCGAGCAGCATGCTCTTGTACTGTATGTCACTATTAGCCGCTACCTACTCACCAACTCCTGTCATACCACGTGCATAGCCTGCAGTTGGTGGAAAAGGAATAGTACACAGCAGGCCTGGTCATTGTCAGCCGCTGCCTACCCACCAACTGCCAGCATGGCACGTGCGTAGGCCACAGTTGGTAGAACAGGAATACTATTCAGCCGGCTATACCCTCTTGGAAACCTACCTTCGGCTATAAATACCCCAAATGGTATGATCATCTCATCTTATCTTGTATCTTACATTATATACCTGATATCTGCTCTAGCAATCTCTTAATATACATTTATATTCAAGAGCAATCTAGTCTGATTCTCACGCCGGAGGGTGGTCACAAGGAGGAACCCCCCCTTCTCAGTGACGAGCTTACGGTGTCTGTTTTGCAGGTTATCAGAAGAACCATCTTTGCCGGATCTAACCCCTCGTGGGAAACATCTATTTAACCCCCAGATTATCCGTAATCTGCCCAGGGTCGATTAGTGTTTCTTCAGTATTATACTGTCCTTCAAAGTTATTTTGACTGAAAATAAAACATAACTTATGGCAATTAGGCAGGTTTATTTCTTAGTGCAGCTTCCGCCATCGCCAGCTTAAAAAATCCCTAATCGCCTGTTGAAAGCCCCACAAAATATAATTTCTTACCGATTCAGAATTAAGATATCCTCAACTGATCGATTAGAAACTGGAGATTTAGATTGGGAGAACATAATAAGATAGAATAGAAAACTAACCTTTGAAACGATGCGTTTTGTATCGATCCCCGTGAAGAGAGCGCCAACCAGATTAGGGCGGAGGTGCAGTGGTATCTCCGACATCTGGCATGTCTAATAACAACTTGGTTCAAATGAGTATGAGAAGAAATTGAATTGGAACTTGTAGTGTTTGGATCGAGTTGGCAATAAAGTGATGAGAGAAAGATATTCGTTACTTGGAGATGCAGTGGTTCCCACGGTTGAAGGTAGGCGAGGTCATGAGCATAGACATTTCAACTTCTCCAAGGCATCCCAGTCCATAAATATTACCAAGACTAAAAGATTTGAGCCAATACCATCATTTCTCTAAAATCTTTGATTCAAAGTTTGGATAATATGAGCCTCAAATAGATTGGAACAACACTAAATCATTAATTCAGATACTGATCTCTTACCTTGAAATTGGCTGCAGCCCGATATTATGCATGTTCTAATTGTATCAGCGAGACTTATTTACGCTGTGTTCGAGTCTTTCCAAATGGGAGAGAAAATGTGTTTGTATCATTAATTGACTATTAACTCCTACATTTTCTTTCCCTTTCATTCCATTTTCATTAAACTCGGGAACACGAAATAAAGTGACACATTCCCCCATCTCTCTCTTTCTTTTCTCTTTTAATTCTCCTCATTTTCTTTTCTCTCCTTAAATGAAACTCGGAAACACAAACAAACATAGGATGCTTCGTACTTGTTCCAACTAATGTTGCATTAAATAAAACACAATATGCATAAAGTATAAATAAATAAATAAATAAAAAACTCAAAATTGGTTTTCATGAGAATTATATATACTTACATGTTATTCAATTATGAATGCAGACTTACATGAAGCTGACCAATAAAGAAATAAATCAATTAATACCCTCGATTGTTCAAACCTAACACCTTATGTTGTTCAAAACTCCCATGTAATCGCAGGGACTGATTTATTTTAGGAATCGATTTGGGGTTGAAGGCTTTTCCAATCGATTCCCCTAACTTAATATATATAGATCATTTTAGTTGAAACCTAAAATCAAATTCGAATCTCGCATCCATCAATTGAAAAATCAATCAAAAGATGAAAGAAGGTATAGATACCAAGATGCGGCTCTGTGTTGTACCCGTGTAAAAGACAACGAGAAAATAAGAGGCTGGTTGTCAAGCGTTATTAAGGTATTAACACCTCTTGTTCACACAAACAAAATTTAACACAAGTAACATTTATATTGTTCGTTTTGCTAATACCCTAATAGTTTTGGTAACGTTTCTCATCAAGTTATCGAGTCAACAAAAGTCAAACCTGTAACATTTCATAAAATAAAGTTTTGTCAACACAAAGGTTGGTGAGTAATTCATAAGTTTGAGCATATAAGTATTTAGTAATAAAAAGCCACAAAACTTGTATGCAAAACAATAAATAAAAGCTATAAACTTGGATAAAATAGTTATCGCTAAACAAGTTAGCGACACCTAGCTATAAGGGGATGCCAAATAATCTAGGATTTTATTGACAATTGCTAAACACATTAGCACCACCTAGCTACAAGGGGTTGCCAAGTATTCTAGGATTTTATAGTTATCGTTAATTGCATTACGTTAACGACACCTTGGCATGAGGGGTTGCCAAATGGTCTAGGATTTATAGTTCCACCATCCAAAAGCGATAAACACATAAGCATATAAACATGTAAGCATAGAACACCAAATCGAGCAATTATTCAAGTAAAGTACACAATCACGTTTGTGGGTTTAAAGATTCAAGTAAATAAAGTATTTAGTTTGATAAGTATGAAATGTTACTCCAAAACGAAAGATGGAAAAAAGGGGTATGAAAGTACTCACCTCGATTGATGAACCGAGAAATAAATAGATAAATAAATGAAGCTCGAACGGTAAACGAACAGATCCGACTTGAAACGATAAACACCTTAGCTAAAATAAATAATGTAATATATATTAATGAACTTGAAACCATAATGAAACTATATTCGAAACATTGAATGAGAAGGTTCGGTTGTTAACCGGGTTACCGGTTAGTTTGTTAATGATTAGGGACTCGTACTAAATTGATAATTTAAAATAAAATAATATTATTTTATTGGGTTTTTAAATAACTAAACCAATATTAAATAGAAACAAGACGGGTTTAATTTAAGAGTTTGGTTTTATAAAAATAAATAGATAATAAAGTTTATAATAATATTATTAATGTTAAAGATAGAAATGATAATAATGATTTTAAAGTAGGTGTTATATTTGTATATAGATATATAAGATAATGATTTTAATAATAATAACAATAATTATTTTGATAATACTAATATAGTATAATAATTATAACAATAATTATTATTAATAATACTAATATTAATAGTTATAGATTAGAAATCTTTGTATTAATTATAATGTTGTTGATAAAAAAAATAATAATAAATAATATTGATAGTAAATAATGATACTATACTCGATGTCGGTTCGATTTCCAAACAAATTCATAAAATAGATATAATAATATTATTGTTAATAATAAATGTTAAAAATATGATTTTAATAAATAATAATATGATCCTTATTAACAATAATAGCAACTTTAATATTTATAATAATAATGATAATAATAATAATAGTTTTGTTAAAAGATAATAATAAAAAATAATAATAATAATAATAATAATAATAATAGTAATCACAATAATAACAATAATAATCTTGTTAATAATAATAATAATAATAATAATAATAATAATAATAATAATAATAATAAAATCTAGATAATAAATATAATGTTAATATTAACTTGAATAACTTGTTAACAAAAACAAACCAAAGTTGGTCACATAAGGAAATCAAACCCGTGACCTCAAGCTTAAACACACGCACCAACTAACCGCTCTAAACGACTATCTAGTTAGGATTTAGGAAAAATTAGTCTTAACCCTTACACTCAGCATCATCATTTCCAAAACAAATTAAAACCCAGATCCGATTAGCTCGATCAATTACCAGTTAAACTGAAAGTCACAAACAAGTTCAATACCTGAACTCGAAGTCGGAGAGGAGGAACACAAGGGCTCGTCGGAGCCGATTCCGGCCGCCGGAGGCGCGCCGGAAAAACGATACAAAGAGAGAGACGAGGCAGAGAGAAAGTGAGTGAGAGAGAGAGAGAGAGACGAGAGGGAGAGGGAGAGACGGGGAGAGTGCACGGCGTCGGAGCTCGTCGCCGGAGATCCGGGGTCGTCGGAAAAACGACAGGGGGTGGGGTGGCCGGAAAATCGTGGGGAGAAAGGGAGGTGGCCGGAAAAACATATGAGAGGGGTTATGGGGTTGCCGGAAGTACGAGGGGAGATGTGGTGTGGTGCGTCGGTGGTGGTGGTGGTCGGCAGGGGTGGCCAGAAATGATGTGCGTCGGAGATGGTCGCCTGACGCCGGAAATCGGCGCCGAAAAACGCCAAGAGAGAAAGAGAGCGGTTGTGAGTTTATGATGAGTTAGGGTTAGGTTTAAGTATATATATGTATGCATATTTTCATAACAGCCCCCTAAAGTTTCAATCAATGTTTAAAACGAGTTTAAAGTTTCTAAAAGGTTATAACAACTTAACGAAAATTATTTTAAACCCTCTATGTTTTCTTAACGACACTATAATATGACAAGCATCGATAATTATGGTCGAGTTATATAATAATATTATACAATAATTAAATAAGGTTTTAAAAGTATTGAGTCGGGTTTACAATATGAAAGTTTACAAAACGAAAATAAATCGAGATCAAATTTTACGAATGTCACAGTATCCCCAACTTTTTGAAAATTTCGTCCCGAAATTAAAATAAACTTAAAGAAAAGTATTTATTAACGAATGTTGTCTTTAGTAAAATAATTTGCAAGAAAAACTTTTGACAAAAGAATAACGTCAAATCCTTGGATGACTCGAAAAAACGCTACAAATGAGAAACATGATAAAAGCACTTATATATAGGATGTACCGGCGGCGTATCCACCATGCATTTATCACGATTCGCATTTCCATCGTTTTTTTTTGCTATCATTCTCGGGTCTGAGTTATCGCACACAAGTGTACTTAACTATGACTTCCATACGGGGATTTCGATAATTAAGTGTGCACCCATAATTATTTCGATCGTCGTATGGTCCACATGGTTCGTTCCATTGTGTGGTTTCGGAGAAATATTTATTTTGAAATCTTTAAATAATAGATGTGTAAATAAATTTGTTGGATTTTACCAATATTGACAAAACGGTACTAGCGGTTGAGAATTTCGGGATTGACTTTTTAATAAGTAGGAAAATGGGATATATAAATGAAACAGTTTTAAGTCTTAGAATGTAAACCAAGGCGAAAATAACAATTCGGCTTAAATTAAGTAAGGACGATCAAATAAATAATAATAATAATAATAATAAAAATTTAGGGTAAACAATACGAAATAAGATCCGAAGTCAGAAGTCATCAAGATAATTACCAAAGTCTATAAATCAAGGTACTAAATAAAATTGATAAGATGAAACTCGATAAATAGAAATGAAAAGTCCAATAAATGATCACATAAGGTTGGGATAAACGATTATACAACTTCCAATAACGTCGTACGATGAATTTCGCATGTGAACAAACTTGAGGTTATAAGTAATTAGGATTACGATTGCGTGAAAACACAAGAATGAGGTGAGTTTCTTTGGGGTGACGCATACGTGCATCAATATAAATAAAATAGTATTTAGTTAAAAACCAAAACAATCGATGAAATGTGATAAAATGTGAATACAACCACTATTGTGAAACCATTTATATAATCGTCATTATAATTACGGTTTCTAATAGTACCAAAACTTGTAGACAGCCACACATAGGCCGTTAATAGATTAGATGAAATGATATAGAATAATGTATAGAATCGTGTTTACATAAATGCTCAAATATAAATAACATAGTCATGATAATATCGTTTAAAAGATAAACGAGATTTTGGCGAAGTTAAGGTTTTGAAAGTATTACACAAATTGTTATTGAATAGTTTGCACTCGGTCACGAAAATCAAAACACAAAAATGAAATCTCCTGTGCATAATATTGTCATCAAAACATCTCATCGAATGAAAATAAAATCGCAATAATTGTGAGACTCGAATTTAATGTCGAAATATGTAAATCGCGTAACGTATAATAGACTAAAACTGAAATGAGGTCTTAAGTGAGGCTGTTTTATTGTTTCCAAGAAAATGAATATAATTATATCAATATATCGCGGTATCGCGTAGCTAGAGAATCGTTTAAATCATTATTGAATGTAAATCTTGTAACCCAAATTGTTAAAGGGGTTTGTATACATAAAGATATTTTGATGAAAATAAATTATATAAAGTGATGATGCTTGCGATAATAGGAAGTAATAATTGCGTAAATCGTTATTGAACAAAATTCAGGTCATAAAACGAAGCATAAAGTATTTGTAAACGCGTCCCAAAATATTTGCAAAGCCATGGTCATTGAGTTTATGAAATGTGGTGAAAGTTGTAATTTATTACTAAATAATTCCCTCATTCAACATTCAAATGAAACCTCGTATTTATAAAGTTATTAAGAGATTTATCACCTTAGATGACAAAATTTAAAATCTTGAAATCATACATATAATCGTTAAATAATCTCTGAAAGAAAATCCTCATAATCAAATTTTGTTGTCATGACAATACCATATATATACACACACACACACACACACACACACATTTTTAGAGTGTATAATTTAAAAGTGATTATTTGAACACATGAGGTCGTTATAAATAAACTAGTTGTATGTAGGTATACATACATACATACATATATATATATATATATATATATATATATATATATAAGAATTAAGGGTAAAACGAAGCTTGTGTGTATATGGAGAGTTTTTAGGCTTCGAATGGTGAACGGTTTGGAAATTTGGTGAAGAGTGAGTATGTTTCGGTTAGCTTGCGTAGTTGGGTTTTCTTGAGTTGGATTTACGAGGTTTGTTGAATTTAGGTCGTTTGAGTGGTTTAGGTTTGGATGCTTGTGTGAGTAGTGGCTGGGCTAATAGGTGAGGTTTTGCTTATTTGAGCTTGGATTAAGTTGATGGGTTGGAAAATTTGATCTAGGCTAGTTTGGGTTGAGATTTGGTTTATACATGTATTTTGTAATGAGTGTTTGGGTTACTATTTTGACATCAACTCTAAGGTTGGATCGAAACGGTGTGGCGATATGGTTCGGTGAATTGACATAACATGGGTCGAATAATTTGAGTCATAGTTGGGTAAGCTTTGGTTTGTATATGTTGAAGGCATTCGTGAGTGTGTTTGTCGGTGTTCTTAAAGTATTAGGATGGTGAGTTTGATAGGTTTTTGTGGCGTATAAGTTTCGGTAGTTAGGGCCTTTTGTTGGGTTGATTTCGTATATCTTGGACTTGCATGAGGTTTGGGTAAGTGAGGGTATACTTTAGAATGTTTAGGTTTCGTTCATATTGAGGAAAGATTTGAGTGCACGGGAAAACTTTTGAAGTGAAAGGGTGGTTTGATTTAGGATGGTAGTTTGAGACGGGAATACGGGTGTTTGGGAACTTGTGGTTGCGTTCAGGGAGATTTTTCTTGACTAATAATAAGTATTAAATTGAAAATATCATAATTTATAATTAATGTTTGAAATGTCCAAGAAAATTTTGATAATTAAAATTACATGTTAATATATATATATATATATATATATATAACTATATATTATATAAATAGAATTTTTGAGATCCGAGCGTGTGAATCACACAACAAATTTTCTTTTTTTTTTATAAAGATTACAATAATTATATTTTTGCTTATGAGGAAATTTAAAATACATAAATTGAATGTCGAAATTTGTTATGAGGTCTTAGTATTAAATGATGAATATCATTTTGGGAATCCAAAGTTGCGAAATGATTTTTTTTCTAAGTTCAATATTTAATATCGTGTAACAAAAATACCATTGTAAGTTAAATGACCGGCATTGTAAATCGAGAATTCACAAGTAAACTATTTTTTGTCTTTAAAGTAAAATTTCTATGAAGTTTTGGATGAGGATTTCAAGTAGATTACAAGCTATAAGTTTGTGACTTTCTTGAGAAATCATGGCAAAACTATTATAAGAATTTTAAAACGCGGAAAATCGTATGATGTAAATTTTTATTTGCGAAAATTTATAACGAACCAAATATTGCATGATGAAAGTTATTATGAAAATAAATTAGGGTAGTGAAGATTTTACCACGTGTATTATATAATATAGTATAATTAAAAATGTCGTGAGAAGTTTAAATAATTAAAATTTTAAGTGATCATCCAAAATAAACGGAATAGTTATAAAAATAAAATTTTTTATAAACTTTTTGTACAAGGACTTTAAAGACAATTTAAAGTTTACACAAAGGAAAATTTACTTGAAAAGTTGAGGTGAAATTTATTATACAACCTTCTTAATATGATGAAATTTATATAATAAGATTTGTGTTTGTAAATAGTCTTAATGAAAATAAATGGCATATTAAAAATCATTATGAATAGATCAAACTATAAATATATATATATTTATTTATTTTCCTTTTTATAACGAAGAGATTTTAATGAATGAAATTGCAATAAAAATTCTTGTGAAGTCAAAATGAGAAAAATTGGTGTAAAACTTTACCATATAAAATTGAGATATAAAAGAATTATTAACAATAAGAAAAATTATAACACTTATAAATGAAAGACTCGTGATAAGAATTTATAACAAAATGAAGGAAAAATGGTTTAAATTCTTGGAATGTAATAATAATATTTTAAGATTTAAAGGCGGATAAAATCGTGCATGAACCACCATGACTTGATATTCCGACACTAAAAACCTTTATTACAAAATTACCATATTGGGGTCTAAACATGTGCACGTACCACCGCGTCTTTTTCATGTCTTCGACTCAAATAACGATTGTAACAAAAACAATAAATCAGAACACAACGTCATGTCAAAACACTAGTCCACGAAATCACCGTAGTTCTATTCTTTTAACACATAAAATTAGGATGGCGGGCGGAATGCTCGCATTCGACTACTTAAAGTGGTCATCTCATATGAGACAATCTTTAAGGAGATTTGAAACAACGGGATCCAAGTTAAGCTCACGATCCATAAAACACAATGAAAACTAATATTTTTGCGTTTTAAGGTAAGGATACCTTACATTATTATGTAAATATAAAATTTAAACAAAAATAAAGTAAGAATACTTTCAATTATTACGAAAATACAAGTATGTGTATATATAAAAATTTATCAAAAGAAGGTAAGGATACCTTAATATGTTTCGAGTATTTGTGTATATATACAATTTGATAAAATAAATAAGTATATAAATAAACAAGTGTATTGAACAATCAAGTAGGGTAAACACGTATAGGCAACACGTATAAGGACCCTAAAGTAAAGACTATACTAGGTCGTTACGTCTAACCACCTATCCTATAGTCTTGTGGCTCTGATACGAATCTATAACACCCCGACCAAAGGCGGCGGAACATGCCGGGGTGCAACGTGATTGGACAAATACACAAGACACTATTTAAAGTTACAATATTTAATAAACTCATTTATTTTATAAATCAATAATCAACACCTCTCGTTCACACAAACAAAATTTAACACAAGTAACATTTATATTGTTCGTTTTGCTAATACCCTAATAGTCTTGGTAACGTTTCTCATTAAGTTATCGAGTCAACAAAATTCAAACCTGTAACATTTCATAAAATAAAGTTTGTCAACACAAAGGTTGTTGAGCAATTCATAAGTTGTTGGTGCATGATGTCAGTAGTTCAGTGTCGAGTGTCTGTAATCGTGTTAGTTAGATTTGAGTTTTGTATGTAAGCGAAGTTATCACAAGTTCGCTAGTTATAGGCGAACTTGTGGAACAAGCGAAGTTAGGAACAACTTCGCCTGAACTTACCAGGCGAAGTTGTCGCCTATATATTCAGCTAGGTTACGGCTGAAAAGAAATTCAGTTTAGTTATTCATGTATTCGAGTCAGAGAGTTTGTATTCAGTGATCATAGTATCACGTGTTTACGGTTGAAATACAACGTGTGTTATATTATAGTATCGTGTGTTAGCTCGTATTGTTTTCTATACTCGTAACGTCTTACATAGGGATTCCGCACCTACGTAGAACGCGATATCTCGTGTAGATCCGGCTGGGAACCTACAATTGGTATCAGAGCTTTTGCTCGATTGTGTGGTTCGGGATTATCACGCGGGTGTAGAAATCGTTCCGTACGACTATTCGCGGGACGAGTTTTCTGAGTTTTTGTGTCCTACTCACCTCTTACAATCATAATCAACCCATAACACCTTCACAAACCTCGTAAAATCCAGAAATCAAACCTGCATATTCATCGTGTTCATCAGGCGAAGTTGCCGTCACTGTTCGTAGGGTTTCAGCGAAGATATAAGGTTAAGCGAAGTTATCCACAACTTCGCCTACCTTCTCAAGTTCGCTTATCTCAAGTGAAGTTACCCATAACTTCGCCTACCTCTCAAGTTCGCTTACCTCAAGCGAAGTTATTCACAACTTCGCCGAATCAGGTGAATTTAAAAAGGAAGCGAAGTTCATAATCAGCGAAGTTCAGACTTAAGCGAAGTTATCCACAACTTCGCCTACAGTACTGTTTAAAATAAAATTTTTTATTTTTCGAGTTACTTTGGGTTTCATGAAAGATGTCTTCAATAAACATTACGGAACTAGTTAAGATGGAAGTGGAAGCGGGTTCGGCTACAAAGGCACCGAAGATGCTTAAGAAAACCGATTATGTAGCGTGGAAAGATCGTTTTGAACAATATGTCAAGTACCAAGATGCTAAGATGTGGGTGTGCATACAAGATGGTTACATTCCACCTACTACTGAGTATGAGGGTCGTGATCAGATCAAGAAATACAAAGAGATGGAAGAAGAAGAGAAGAAAATGTATGAGGCAGAAAGCAAAGCTCATGCAGCAATTACAATGGCTCTTCCACAAGAGATTCTGCACACTTTCAGAAAGTATAAAACTGCCAGAGAGCTTTGGGAAGCGCTTGAAAACCAGTTTGAGGGCAATGTGGGAATTCGTGCATCGAAGATTAAACTTCTAAAAACCCAATTCTCGGTCTTCAAGTATCTGAAGAATGAATCACTTGATGATATCATCACTAGATATTATCATTTGATGACTGAACTCAGCAACTATTCAATTGTTTACAAAGAAGATGAGATTGTTGAAAAGCTTCTTGATGCTCTCCCACCGAAATGGGAGATGTATACTGTGTTGATGAGAGAAGACAAAGACTTTGCTGACTATGACCTGGAGACAGCAGTTAACAAGCTAAGAACGTTTGAACTGAACATGGTACGAAAGGAGACACCTACCGATCAGGTTCAAGATCCGGGTATGTATGGTGCAAAGGTTAACTCAGGATCAAGTTCGAAAACTGAATCATCTGCTTATTACTCTAAGGGAGAGTCAGGCGCTAGCTCAACACATGAAGGACATGTATCTCTCAACATGAACGGTGATGTGTGCTTTGTAGCTGGAGGATCAAATGCTTCCCAACCTCAAGCGACCAAGAGTAGGTTTTCCCCAAGTGTTTCAAACAACAACTACTCGAAGATGCCCATGAGTGTTAAATCTGCTGAACAGCAGTTTGCTCTCTATGCATCTTTTATTGCTTCGTATGAGAATTACATTCAGGGTAAGATTGTTGATCCTGCAATTTTGGATGAAGACTATGATCAGATCGATGCTGATGATCTGGAGGAGATGGATCTGCAGTGGCAGATGGCTATGATTGTGAGAAGGGTTAAGAGGTTCATGAAGAAGACTGGCAGGAAGTTTGTCGGTGAGAGGCCAGGGTTTGATAAGTCGAAGGTTCGCTGTTACAACTGTCAGCAGAATGGCCACTTTGCAAAAGAGTGCAAAAATGAACGTGTAGAACGCAGTCAAAACAGATCTACACAGCAGAGTGGTAGTGGTAATGACTATAGAGCCATGATTTCCAGACAGAACGAGGAGTACAACTGGAATCTGCATGTTGAAGAAGTATTTGAACAGGCCAACTTGGCAAACATCGAAACTGCAGATAGTGAGAAGGGAACTGGCGAAAATGAAGCTTACATGGCAGATGTGGCAGACCAGCTCTCCGAGGTAAGTACCGAACTCCCTTGTACTAAGTGTGAACATCTGTCTGAACAACTGACAACTATAACTGATCAGTTTGTTAGTTTGGATGCGCAATTTAAAACTTTAAAAGAAGATCATCATTTCACTAAAGCTAGAGAAAATAGTTACAAAGTAAAAATTAAAGCTAGTGAGAAGGATATTAAAAGTCTTAAAGCATAGCTTGCTGAAAAAATTCAAGTGATTGATCTTAGCTATGAAGTTCTAGAAGAAAAAACCAAACTAATAGCTGAAAGGGAAAAACAGATAGCTGATCACCAGGTAAAAGTGGTGGAACTTAACAGGAAACTTGAGCAATTCAGAAATTCCTCCGCTATACTTGATCACCTCGTTAGTGATCAAGGTTCTCCAAAAAGGGGAGGAATTGGTTATCATGAAGTTCCACCACCTTTCAGTCATAATTACACTTATGATCCTAGTAATCAGAAATCTGTTGATGTTGACTATGGTCAGACAGTTCCAGTTAAAGTTACTATTAAAGAACCAGAAGTTAGTAAGCCTGTTGCAAGTGTTAAGATTTCTGCTCCGAGTCCTGTCTCATCTAACTCAGACAAGTCTTCTGAGTCGAGTGAGACAAAACAAGAGGAAGTGTTACCAAAAAGTGGAGAGAAAAATAAAACACCTGAAAAGAAGTCTCCACTAAACCCGTATGTCCCACCATATGTGAGACAAACGGGCAGTAATACAGCCTCAACATCTAAGACAACTTTTGATAAGAAAGTTGGACACAGGAGTTGTTTTAGATGTAATCAATTAGGACACCTTGTTGCTGATTGCCCTCTGAAGCAGAAATTCAGAGGTGTGAGGACTTCAAAATCTGAGAAAAGAACTAACGTTAATCAATATAATGGTAAAAATGAAAACCCATCAAAATTCAGAAATTGGACTAATCAAGGTTTTCAAAGAAATAGATCTCAGTTTTTCACTGCTAACAACCAAACCTTAGGTAATAATTCTTTTAATTCACGAAGGTTTGGATGGCCTCATAGTCAATCCACAAGAAGGTATCCTGTTAGGACTCACAGAAATTATTTTGATACTAACTTTGGACAGCCAAGGTACGGGATGTATTGACCCAAGACCAATCGGTCTTGGGTCCCCAGATTTTAATCATCTGCTTTAATCGTGCAGGAACAGTTGAACAGGGCTGCAACAATCAATGGGTTGTGGATAGCGGCTGTTCCCGGCACATGACGGGTAACAAGAAATTGTTACACGACTTGAAACCTGTTCAAGGAGGAAGAGTGAGTTTCGCAAGAGAGAGCGGTGGAAGGATTACAGGAATAGGGACGGTGTCTAATGGAAAGATGACTTTGGAGAAAGTAAATTTTGTTGAAGAACTGAAGCACAATCTGCTGAGTGTTTCGCAGATTTGTGACAAAGACTACACCGTACATTTTACAAAGAATGAAGCGATTGTGTTGTATCCTGGTTTTAAGATACCAGAGGATTGGATTGTTATGAAGGCTCCAAGAGTGAAGAATACGTATATCATGGACATAAGGTCTACTGAGATGGCCACAGAAGAATCGTGTCTTCTGTCAAAAGCAACTGAATCGGAGTCCGAGTTGTGGCATAGGAGAATGGGGCACATTCATCTTCGGAAAATGAACTACCTTGTCAAAAATGGGCTTGTGCTGGGTGTTCCCTTGAAGAATTTCAACTTTGAAGACAAATGCTTATCATGCAAAAAGGGAAAGCAACACAAGAAATCCCATCACACCAAGAAGGTCAATTCAATTGTCAGTACCCTAGAATTACTTCACATGGATCTCTTCGGTCCCGTGAATGTAAGAAGTCTAGGAGGAACATCTTACTGCTTGGTGATCACTGATGATTTTTCTCGATATTCCTGGGTATATTTCCTGAAGTCAAAGGATGAAACAGTGCAGATGGTAAAGAATTTGATTACCAAGGTTGAGAATATCATGGGGAAATGGGTTAAATTCATCAGGAGTGACAATGGAACTGAGTTCAAGAACTATGAGATGGAGATCTTCTGCTTACAGAAGGGGATAGAACACCAATACAGCGCACCGTATACACCGCAACAAAATGGAGTGGCTGAGAGGAAGAACAGAACCTTAATTGAAGGAGCCAGAACCATGCTGGCTGATTCGAAACTTCCCGTGGTGTTCTGGGCTGAAGCTGTTGCAACAGCCTGTTATATCCTTAATAGAGTGTTAACTGTTAAAAGATTAAATAAAACCTGTTATGAACTTATGCATGGGAGAAATCCCAACTTGAGTGGTCTTGAACCATTCGGGTCCCCGTGTTCGATATTAAAGACCAATTCTAAATTTGGTGAAGTAGCCGACGAAGGAATCTTAGTCGGATACGTTGTTGGGACTCCCAACAGACGGGTCTTTAATACATCGACCAGCAAGGTTGAGGTGGTGTGTAACACTGATATCACAAGTTACAAATCACCAAAACCAAGCACGGGACCCGCTGGGGTTTTCGACTATGATAGACTTTTTAAATCTTTTAACATACCTTATTTGGATTGTGCAGAAGTTGTAGAAAGACTTACTACGAAGATGATTTGCGATGAGGAAGACACCTTGGTGCAATGACCACAGTATGATGAATGTCAGCCTTCCTCGTCAAATGCTGTCAATACCCCTGCTGCCTCTACTGAAGAGGAATTCATCAATCCGTTTCACTCTCAACATCAATCACCCATTGATGAGCTATCTTCGAACTTGGAAGATAATCTGAATGTCAGTTCGGTTCCGACTACGAGAATTCACAAAGATCATCCTTTGGAGAACGTGATAGGTGATCTGTCCGCCGGTGTACAAACAAGAAAAAGCTTGAATGAGCACACCTGTGTTTACACAAGCATTAAAGAATCAGGCATAATCAACGAGTGCTTGTACACCTGCTTTATCAGCCAGATTGAACCAAAGAACTATCAAATGGCTCTTAAGGACAGCTCGTGGGTCGAAGCCATGCAAGAAGAGTTAGCTCAGTTTAAGAAAATGGAAGTATGGAACTTGGTTGCAAAACCAAGGAATGTGCATGCGATTGGCACAAAATGGGTCTTCAAATGCAAGAGAGATGAGAAAGGGATTGTTATCAGGAACAAGGCGAGGCTGGTTGTTAAAGGCTTTAATCAACAAGAGGGGATTGATTACAATGAGGTGTTTGCTCCTGTGGCAAGATTGGAAGCCATTCGGCTGTTTTTAGCATTTGCTGTTCATAAGGAGATGAAGGTTTTTCAGTTGGATGTGAAGAGTGCGTTCCTAAATGGTAAAGTCGATGAGGTTGTGTACGTTGAGCAACCTCCGGGTTTTCCTGACCCTTACTTTCCCGATCACGTGTACAAGCTAAGTAAAGCGCTGTATGGACTACATCAGGCACCTCGTGCCTGGTATTCAACCTTATCAGATTACTTGCTTGAGAATGAGTTTGAAAGAGGTAAAATTGATAGCACATTGTTCTTCAAGAGAAAGGGTAGCGACTTTCTGCTGGTGCAAGTCTACGTGGACGACATTATCTTTGCTGCATCAAAGGTCGCCATGTGTCAGGAGTTTGAGGCCGTCATGAAGAAGAGATTTGAAATGAGTGCTATGGGTGAACTAACTTTCTTTTTAGGATTGCAGGTTGATCAGAAGAAAGACGGGATGTTCATTCATCATACGAAGTATGTCCATGATGTTCTCAAACGCTTCAAGATGGAGGACAGCACTCCATATGACACTCCTGTCTGCGTCAATCACAAATTGGGTGCTGATTCAGACAACGATGCAGATGTGGACCCAACCCAATATCGGGCTATTATAGGTTCTTTAATGTAATTAACTGCTTCTAGGCCTGATATAATGTTTGCTATTTGTCTTTGTGCACGCTTTCAGGCAAACCCAAAAGAATCTCATTTGAAGGGTGCGAAGAGGATACTGCGGTATCTCAAAGGCAAGCCAAAGCTGGGGTTGTGGTACTCGAGAGGAGGAGACTTGGAGCTAGTCGCTTACACAGATTCTGATTATGGAGGGTGCAATCAGAGTCGGAAGTCTACAACTGGTGGATGTCAGTTTCTTGGTGGCAGACTAGTGTCGTGGCAATGCAAGAAGCAGACCTCAGTCGCAATTTCAATCTGTGAAGAAGAATACATGGCAGCATCCAACTGCTGCTCCCAGGTTCTTTGGATTCAACAACAGTTGCGCGATTATGGTATGAATTTCTCACTTACTCCTATTTGCATTGATAACACTGCTGCTATCTCAGTAACTAACAATCCCGTGAAGCACAGTAAAACTAAACATATTGACATACGTCATCATTTTATACGGGATTGTGCTGAGAAGAAACTGATTGAGCTCGAAAAGGTTGACACGTTAGATAATTTCGCTGACTTGTTCACGAAAGCGTTTGACAAACCTAGATTTCAAAACCTTGTTGAGCTGAATGGGATGATCAATCCCGAGTAACCATGCTTTATGTTTTTGATTAAAAAAAAAAATAAAAAAATAAAAGAAAATAAAACGTCACTATCGCTTAGATTTATGTCGGTTGCCTCAGTTTGAAGGACATGTCTTCGGATATGTTTGGTCCTCATTTCTACTTGTAGAATATGAGGATAGCCATTAACCAGATGACTGAAAGTGACCGGGGCGGTTTATGATGTGTTTTTATTCTTTCGCTGAAAATTAGTCGATCATACTTAGTTAGAATGACACATACTTGTATGTGGTCGGTCCAGCTGATCCATTGGATCTTTGCGACAGCCGTTTACCTGAAGACTTTGATTTGGTCGGGGCGATTGAAGTTAAATTTTTTTTTTCTTTTCGGGAGATGTAATTATTTTTCAAGTCTACTACTTCGTAAGAAGTACCTTTACTATGTTTAACAGAAAATTGATCCAACCTTGGAAAGTGATAGATATACTGATTCTGTGTGCTTAACTAGTGAAGTTATTAGGCCTAAAAGACTTTAGAACAGTCATTGTATGTCATGGTAGCTTTTTATGGTGCGTAAAAGTAGAAGTGATACTAACTAAATCTACTCGATTTTATGTGGAAACTCCTTAAGAGTTGTGCATGTCTTCATACATATCTTTCCGAATGATAGGCAGAGAAGCGATTACCCAGTCATACACGTGCCCATGAGTGTTCTGATTCCCGTGAAGATAGCGTGTCAGGACGCTGCAGTGATCCAGATTCGGGACTTGCAGTTATTTTCTACTTGAAGTTGTGTATATACATGTTAAATAAAAAAAAAAAAATTCTAGAGTTCATAATGTTAATGATTATCAATCAAGACGCAAGAAGGTGAACGGGAAGCAGAGTCTAAGATCGAAGAGTAATTACAACTTAATCAGACACTACGGGTCGAGGTTAATTCGGGGTGACTTGGGAAAGCCAAATACGCCTTGAGAATAGATAGGAGGCATCATAATCTCTGAGTTGTTGCCCACTTAAGTTTTGAGCTTAATTGAACCTAACTCGTATCACAGAAACGATGAAAACCATTTTAAGTATATTACCTGCTTACAACCTGTTTCTTTATGTCATAATACAGCTGAACACGGATCTGTGTGACAGTCACGTAATTAGTATGATTCCTGTTCGGATCTTTTCTAAAACATGGTAGTCCCTGTCGAGACTGAAATTTGATCCCGTGTACTTTAATTTTTCAAATTTTTGTTACTTTTGTAATTGTTTGATTTTATACCTGGTTACTTGGTCTTGATCGTATCATTTAACGCTTTAAAGGATGTTTTAAAACTTAATTGCAAATTGTTCAAATTATGGGGTTTGTTTTGAAACATTTTAATATCAGCGAAGTTGTGCATAACTTCGCCTGCAATAGGCGAAGTTATCCATAACTTCACCGGTACATCTGTGACCCTATATAAAGGAATTTAAAGGACAAACTGTTTCATTATTTCAAAACCAGCGAACTTATCCTCTCCGAGACCTAGGCGAACTTATCGAGCATCTCATCGATCATCTGTGTTTTACTTTCCTTCGATTCTAATCAAATTCAAGGTGTGTAGGGTTCGATTATCATACTATCATTGTCTATTGAGGTTATTCATCGGTCGTTTCGACTCGATTCACGACCTCGTTCTTTCGAACCTTAAACACCAGATTTCAAACTTGTTATTACGTGATAGTAATTTAGTTGAACGTCTAAAACTTCATAAAATCATGTGTTACGGAGTCCTCGATCTCCAAAATCATCATCTACACGTCGTTCGATTATCCTAACTGTTGCCGATTCGAATTCGGCGAAGTTACAGGTTAGGCGAAGTTATCCGTAACTTCGCCTGAGGTTTAACTTCGCCTGATTATAGATTTTGAAACAGTTTATGAGGCGATGTTGTGGTTAGGCGAAGTTATCATTAACTTCGCCTGGACCATTTTACTTAACAGTTATCAGACGAAGTTCAAGTTGAAGCGAAGTTGTTTCCCAACTTCGCCCCACCTTTAACTTCGCATATACAGAATATATCACAACTTCGCTCATGGTAACAGGCGAACTTGTGACTTGCTTTGACGTTTATCTAACTTAACCTGTTTGTTGCAGATATGGCTGCTGTTGCTGGAGCAGGTGGTGCAGGCGGTGATGACGGAGGTGATAACCAGAGGCAGTTCTTCCCGGGTCACAACATGTACATAACATTAGACCCGGAGGCGAGCGGAGTTGATGATTTCCGCAAAATCATCACGTTTCTGTTACGCTCGCGGATATTCCACGCGATTACAACAACTCTGCCGATATCCTTGCCCAACATTGAGGATTTTTGGCAGACCGTGGAATACAACTGTAGAGTCGAGCCCCCGGTGATGCGAACAACAGTCAACAATCAGATTGTTCAGTTCTCTTCTAAACAAATTCGGGCGGCTTTACGATTTGGAAATGAGACAAGGGATGACCCGACAGAGTTTGTAGCTCCTTTCCGTGATGGAGCGTTTTTGAGGATGGGATACTCTGGTCCCTTGGCGGATACGCAGAGAAGGAAAGGGTTTTTGCTTGACCAGTGGCGCTTTCTCATGCATGTCATGATTGTATGCATGTCAGGGTGAAAGGCGGGCACTGATGGCATGGGCGCGACCATGCAGTCAGCGATGACTGCTCTGACTTACAACAAGCGATACAGCTTTAGTCAGATGGTCTTTTATGAGATTGATCGTCAAAGAAGAGCGATGGCGCGTGAGCGATTTATCATGTATCCAAGATTTCTTCAAATGATCTTGAATCATGTTGCTCCAACGCTTCCTCAGCGCCGTCTGATCCGATACGTTGAGAGTGTGAATAAACGGATCTTCGCCCAATGTAGATCCTCTAGTGCGAGGAGCAAACCTGAGCTCCGTCCTCGGCATACTCCGCTGTTTGGGTACTTAATCAACCCGGGGTATGTACCTGCTCGAGGGGACGAGTTTAGGGACCCGGCACCACAACAGGCAGGAGCACCTCAAGCTATACCTGCTGCTCCTGTTGTGTCACCGGAGGAGAACGTTGACCTTGACGCAGCGTTTGGCGGTCAGGGATTTTTTGACATGGATCGGGTGGATCCAGAGGAGAACGTACAGGTCCCGGTTGAACGTGCTTCGGGTGTGAATGTTACTAGGACAGCTGCTACGGTGGCTGGTTCTGATTCTGATGATGAAGTGGCAGAGGCAAGAAGGATTATGGTAACTCGAGAAAGACTACATGGGAAAAGAAAGAGAACAGATGATGACATCGAGTCAGATTATGAAGAAGAGGTACAACAGTTGATCCGGAGGTCAAGAAGGGAACGGATAGGTGCAGGATCGGGAGCCAGTGAGAGCTCTAGGGTGGTACGTTGCACTCCACCAGCACTATCCGGTATGACAATGGTTCCCTCATCACTACAGGTTACAAGGCCAAGCGCTACGGTTGTTCCCGTGGTGGCTACCTCAACTACATTTGGCCTCCCACCCACTACTTTTCAACTTTCAGCTCTTGAGATCGTTTCATTGCCGCCTCCGACTGTTACTCCATCGGAGGTCGTGGCACAATTTATCGAGTCGACTGTTGTGGCCACTGCAGGGCTATCGGTGACGATACCACCTGCGGTTACGTCTATTTCTACTTCTGAGGTCCCGGTGACATCGGAAATCCCTCCTCAGTACACTCAAGATATATCACATATGAGGTTCGATTTCGATGCAACCCTATCAGACTCTGAACGAATAGCAGCACTTGAACGGGTCGTGGCAGAGCTGTCAAGGATTAATCTTATCCAGACCCAGGCTATTCAGCGCCTAGTTGCAGAGAATCAGATGCAGTCGTCCCTGCTAGTACAACATGGAAAAATCATAGATGCTTTCAAGGAGTTCTTGGCATCTCAGGGGGAGACGAGCTGTAAAGGCGATGAGTTGAGGACCAAGAGACGAAATGATAGAGACGATGATCCCAATGCATCGAAAGATGCAGGTGGTGAGTTGCCAAGAACTGATCAAGCTCTTGGAACTTCCACAACTCAGGGGGAGTCGACAACTGCAGCTGGTGGTGATGATGTGGTGGTAGTGGACATAGAGGAGATGGATGATGGTTTGGTTGGTGATGATGATGTACTACCGAGTGATGTGATAGAGAAGATTGGAGAAGAGATTGTGATTGATAATGAGATTGAAGAGGGAGAGATAGTAGAAGAGAATGTGGAGCATGAGATACCAGATGTTGAGAAGATAGATATGAGTCAACAGATTGGAAGTGATGAGACTGAATGGGAAGAGCAGCCTAGATGGAAAGAAGGCTATGCTCAGTGGTTCGTCAAAACGAAGAAACCGGCGGTTCCTACAATGTTTAAGAAGAGTTACAACATTAAAGGCTATGCTGAAGCGAAGAAAGGGATTATTTGCTGGATATATGATGAGCAGTTGAGGCTCTTTGTGATTAAGAGATATGACGGTGTTCAGTATTTCAAAAGACTGTTAAGATCATTGAATACACTGCCAGAATGTGAAGTGAAAGACTTAGCCAGATTGGGGTTGATTAACCGAAGTGATGATAATATGGCTAGAGTTATTGGGAAGATTGTGTGGAAAGAGAGTATAAAAGAGAAGAAATTTGAGCTGTTGAAACCACAAAAGGGAAAACTTGTTGAAGACAAGGATAGAGGTTTAAGAGCTGATGGAAAACCTTGGATGATTATGAAGTATAAACCGATCTGGTGTTTGAAAGAAGTACCGATGAAACAAATGCCCAAGGATGTGCTCAAAGAATTGAAGTGGTGGTATGTAGATTGTGAGACAGCTGAAGCAGTGATGGAAGACGAAGATGAACAAGAGCTGCTGAGAGTCTATGATCCGATGCATCTAGTGAACCTGTCTCAAGCTGATCTGCAGGTGCTGAGTGAGAATAAAATCTTTTATATTCCTGCTTGGAAAGACGAAGCGAGGAAATATCAAAGAGTTGTGTCGGTATGTGTACGAGAAGAAGTGAATGCTTAAAGATGAAGATAAGAGTGTTGAAGATTACAAGACATGTGTTTGAAGCTAAAGAGATGAAGCTACTGCCAAGGGGGAGTCTGTTGGTGCATGATGTCAGTAGTTCAGTGTCGAGTGTCTGTAATCGTGTTAGTTAGATTTGAGTTTTGTATGTAAGCGAAGTTGCTAACAAGTTCGCTGATATGGGCGAACTTGTTAGACAAGCGAAGTTAGGGACAACTTCGCCTGAACATGCCAGGCGAAGTTGTCGTGTCTATATAAGCTGTTTTGTTTACGGCTTATCATAGAGAGTTTAGTTATTCGTGTATTCGAGTCAGAGAGTTTGTATTCGGTGATCATAGTATCACGTGTTTACGGTTGGAATACAACGTGTGTTTGATTATCGTATCGTGTGTTAGCTCGTATTGTTTTCTATACTCATAACGTCTTACGTAGGGATTCCGCACCTACGTAGAACGCGATATCTCGTGTAGATCCGGCTGGGAACCTACATGATACTAACTTTGGACAGCCAAGGTACGGGATGTATCGACCCAAGACCAATCGGTCTTGGGTCCCCAGATTTTAATCATCTGCTTTAATCGTGCAGGAACAGTTGAACAGGGCTGCCAACAATCAATGGGTTGTGAATAGCGGCTGTTCCCGGCACTTGATAGGTAACAAGAAATTGTTACACAACAGGAAACCTGTTCAAGGAGGAAGAGTGAGTTTCGCAGGAGAGAGCGGTGGAAGGATTACAGGAATAGGGACGGTGTCGAATGGAAAGATGACTTTGGAGAAAGTAAATTTTGTTGAAGAACTGAAGCACAATCTGCTGAGTGTTTCGCAGATCTGTGACAAAGAGTACACCGTACATTTTACAAAGAATGAGGCGATCGTGCTATATCCTGGTTTCAAGATACCAGAGAATTGGATTGTTATGAAGGCTCCAAGAGTGAAGAATACGTATATCATGGATATGAGGTCGACTAAGATGGCCACAGAAGAATCGTGTCTTCTGTCAAAAGCAAATGAATCGGAGTCCGAGTTGTGGCATAGGAGAATGGGGCATATTCATCTTTGGAAAATGAACTACCTTGTCAAAAATGGGCTTGTGCTGGGTGTTCCCTTGAAGAATTTCAACTTTGAAGACAAATGCTTATCATGCAAAAAGGGAAAGCAACACAAGAAATCCCATCTCACCAAGAAGGTCAATTCAATTGTCAGTACCCTAGAATTACTTCACATGGATCTCTTCGGTCCCGTGAATGTAAAAAGTCTAGGAGGAACGTCTTACTGCTTGGTGATCACTGATGATTTCTCTCGATATTCCTCGGTATATTTCCTGAAGTCAAAGGATGAAACAGTGCAGATGGTAAAGAATTTGATTACCAAGGTTGAGAATATCATGGGGAAACGGGTTAAATTCATCAGGAGTGACAATGGAACTGAGTTCAAGAACTATGAGATGGAGATCTTCTGCTTACAGAAGGGGATAGAACACCAATACAGCGCACCGTATACACCGCAACAAAATGGAGTGGCTGAGAGGAAGAACAGAACCTTAATTGAAGGAGCCAGAACCATGCTGGCTGATTCGAAACTTCCCGTGGTGTTCTGGGCTGAAGCTGTTGCAACAGCCTGTTATATCCTTAATAGAGTGTTAACTGTTAAAAGATTAAATAAAACCTGTTATGAACTTATGCATGGGAGAAAGCCCAACTTGAGTGGTCTTGAACCATTCGGGTCCCCGTGTTCGATATTATAGACCAATTCTAAATTTGGTGAAGTAGCCGACGAAGGAATCTTAGTCGGATACGTTGTTGGGACTCCCAACAGGCGGGTCTTTAATACATCGACCAGCAAGGTTAGGTGGTGTGTAACACTGATATCACAAGTTACAAATCACCAAAACCAAGCACGGGACCCGCTGGGGTTTTCGACTATGATAGACTTTTTAAATCTTTTAACATACCTTATCTGGATTTTGCAGAAGTTGAGGAAAGAATTGCTACGAAGATGATATGCGATGAGTAAGACACTTTGGTGCAACGACCACAGTATGATGAATGTCAGCCTTCCTCGTCAAATGCTGTCAATACCCCTGCTGCCTCTACTGAAGAGGAATTCATCAATCCGTTTCACTCTCAACATTAATCACCCATTGATGAGCTATCTTCGAACTTGGAAGATAATCTGAATGTCAGTTTGGTTCCGACTACGAGAATTCACAAAGATCATCCTTTGGAGAACGTGATAGGTGATCTGTCCGCCGGTGTACAAACAAGAAAAAGCTTGAATGAGCACACTTGTGTTTTCACATGCATCAAAGACACGGGCATTATCAACGAATGCTTGTACACCTGCTTCATCAGCCAGATTGAACCAAAGAACTATCAAATGGCTCTTAAGGACAGCTCGTGGGTCGAAGCCATGCAAGAAGAGTTAGCTCAGTTTAAGAAAATGGAAGTATGGAATTTGGTTGAAAAACCGAAGAATGTGCATGCGATAGGCACGAAATGGGTCTTCAAATGTAAGAGAGATGAGAAAGGGATTGTTATCAGGAACAAGGCGAGGCTGGTTGTTAAAGGCTTTAATCAGCAAGAGGGGATTGATTACAATGAGGTGATTGCTCATGTGGCAAGATTGGAAGCCATTCGGCTGTTTTTGTCATTTGCTGCTCATAAGGAGATGAAGGTTTTTCAGTTAGATGTGAAGAGTGCTTTCCTTAACGGTAAAGTCGACGAGGTTGTGTATGTTGAGCAACCTCCGGGTTTTCCTGACCCTGACTTTCCCGATCACGTGTACAAGCTAGTAAAGCGCTGTATGGACTACATCAGGCACCTCGTGCCTGGTACTCAACGTTATCCGATTACTTGCTTGAGAATGAGTTTGAAAGAGGTAAGATTGACAGCACATTGTTCTTCAAGAGAAAAGGGAGCGACTTTCTACTGGTGCAAGTCTACGTGGACGACATTATCTTTGCTGCATCAAAGGTCGCCATGTGTCAGGAGTTTGAGGCCGTCATGAAGAAGAGATATGAAATGAGTGCTATGGGTGAACTAACCTTCTTTTTTGGATTGCAGGTTGATCAGAAGAAAGATGGGATGTTCATTCATCAGACGAAGTATGTCCATGATGTTCTCAAACGTTTCAAGATGGAGGACAACACTCCATATGATACTCCAGTCTGCGTCAATCACAAATTGGGTGCTGATTCAGACAACGATGCAGACGTGGACCCAACCCAATATCGGGCAATTATTGGTTCTTTAATGTACTTAACTGCTTCTAGGCCTGATATAATGTTTGCTGCTTGTCTTTGTGCACGCTTTCAGGCAAACCCAAAAGAATCTCATTTGAAGGGTGCGAAGAGGATACTGCGGTATCTCAAAGGCAAGCAGAAGCTGGGGTTGTGGTACTCGAGAGGAGGAGACTTGGAGCTAGTCGCGTACACAGATTCTGATTACGGAGGGTGCAATCAGAGTCGGAAGTCAATGACAGGTGGATGTCAGTTTCTTGGTGGCAGACTAGTGTCTTGGCAATGCAAGAAGCAGACCTCAGTCGCAATTTCAACCTGTGAAGCAGAATACATGGCAGCATCCAACTGCTGCTCCCAGGTTCTTTGGATTCAACAACAGTTGCGCGATTATGGTATGAATTTCTCACTTACTCCTATTTGCATTGATAACACTGCTGCTATCTCAGTAACTAACAATCCCGTGAAGCACAGTAAAACTAAACATATTGACATACGTCATCATTTTATACGGGATTGTGCTGAGAAGAAACTGATTATGCTCGAAAAGGTTGACACGTTAGATAATTTCGCTGAATTGTTCACGAAAGCGTTTGACAAAACTAGATTTCAAAACGTTGTTGAGCTGAATGGGATGATCAATCCCGAGTAACCATGTCGTGTGTTTGTGTTTAAAAAAAAAAAAAAAAAAACGTCACTATCACTTAGAATTATGTCGGTTACTTCGGTTTGAAGGACATATCTTCGGATATGTTTGGTCCTCATTTCTACTTGTAGAATATAAGGATAGCCATTAACCAGATGACTGAAACTGATCGGGGCGGTTTATGATGTGTTTTTATTCTTTCGCTGAAAATTAATCGATCATACTTAGTTAGAAGGACACATACTTGTATGTGGTCGGTCCAGCTGATCCATTGGATCTTCGGGATAGCCGTTTACCTGAAGACTTTGATTTGGTCGGGGCGATTGAAGTTAAAATTTTTTCTTTTCGGGAGATGAAATTATTTTTCAAGTCTACTACTTCGTAAGAAGTTTCTTTACTATGTTAACAGAAAATTGATCCAACCTAGGAAAGTGATAGATATACTGATTCTGTGTGCTTAACTAGTGAAGTTATTAGGCCTAAAAGACTTTAGAACAGTCATTGTATGTCATGGTAGCTTTTTATGGTGCGTAAAAATAGAAGTGATACTAACTAAATCTACTCGATTTGATGTGGAAACTCCTTAAGAGTTGTGCATGTCTTCATACATATCTTTCCGAATGATAGGCAGAAAAGCGATTACCCAGTCATACACGAGCCCGTGAGTGTTCTGATTCCCGTGAAGATAGCGTGTCAAGACACTGCAGTGATCCAGATTCGGGACTTGCAGTTGTTTTCTACTTGAAGTTGTGTATATACATGTTAAATAAAAAAAAAAAAAAAGGTATTTTAGAGTTCATAATGTTAATGATTATCAATCAAGACGCAAGAAGGTGAACGGGAAGCAGGGTCTAAGATCGAAGAGTAATTACTACTTAATCAGACACTACGGGTCGAGGTCAATTCGGGGTGACTTGGGGAAAGCCAAATACGCTTTGAGAATAGATAGGAGACATCATAATCTCTGAGTCGTTGCCCACTTAAGTTTTGAGCTTAATTGAACCTAACTCGTATCACAGAAACGATGAAAACCATTTTAAGTATATTACCTGCTTACAACCTGTCTCTTTATGTCATAATACAGCTGAACACGAATCTGTGTGACAGTCACGTAATTAGTATGATTCCTGTTCGGATCTTTTCTAAAACATGGTAGTCCCTGTCGAGACTGAAATTTGATCCCGTGTACTTTTATTTTAAGAGTTTTTCTACTTATGTTGTTGTATTATTTTATACGTGGTTACTTGGTCTTGATCGTATCATTTAACGCTTTAAAGGAAGTTTTAAAACTTTATTGAAAATTGTTCAAAGTATAGGGGTTTGTTTTGTAAATACCGGCGAACTTGTTCATAACTTCGCCTGGACTAGGCGAAGTTATCGATAACTTCGCCTGTAATAACTTTGACCCTATATAAAGAAGTTTTAAGGTCAGACGATTTATTATTTTCCAAATCTCAGCGAACTTATCTCCGTATAACCTAAGCGAACTTATCGTTCTTCAATCTGTGTTAACTTTCTTTCGATTCAATCCGATTTCAAGGTGTGTAGGGTTCTTTTATCGTATAATCTTTGTCTATTGAGGTTAATCATCGGTCGTTTCGACTCGATTAACGACCACGATCTTTCGAACCTTAAACACCCGATTTCAAACTTGTTATTACGTGATAGTAATTTACTTGAACGTCTAAAACTTCATAAAATCATGTGTTACGGAATCCTCGATCTCCAATTTCATCATCTACACGTCGTTCGATTATCCTAACTGTTGCCGATTCAAATTCAGCGAAGTTACAGTTTAGGCGAAGTTATCCGTAACTTCGCCTGAGGTTTAACTTCGCCTGATTATATATTTTGAAACAGTTTATGAGGCGATGTTGTGGTTAGGCGAAGTTATCATTAACTTCGCCTGGACCATTTTACTTAACAGTTATCAGATGAAGTTCAAGTTAAAGCGAAGTTGTTTCCCAACTTCGCCCCACCTTTAACTTCGCCTGTTCAGAATAGATCACAACTTCGCTCATGGTAACAGGCGAACTTGTGATTTGCTTTGACGTTTATCTAACTTAGCCTGTTTGTTGCAGATATGGCTGCTGTTGCTGGAGCAGGTGGTGCAGGCGGTGATGACGGAGGTGATAACTAGAGACAGTTCTTCCCGGGTCATAACATGTACATAACATTAGACCCGGAGGCGAGCGGAGTTGATGATTTCCGCGAAATCATCACATTTCTTTTACGCTCGCGGATATTCCACGCGATTACAACAACTCTGCCGATATCCTTGCCCAACATTGAGGATTTTTGGCAGACCGTGGAATATGACTATAGATTCGAACCCCCGGTGATGCGCGCAACAGTAAAAAATCAGATTGTTCAGTTCTCTTCTTAACAAATCCGAGCGGCTTTACGGTTTGGAAATGAGACAAGGGATGACCAGACAGAGTTTGTAGTTCCTTTCCGTGATGGAGCGTTTTTGAGGATGGGATACTTTGGTCCCTTGGGGGATACGCAGAGAAGGAAAGGGTTTTTGCTTGACCAGTGGCGCTTTCTCATGCATGTCAGGGAGAAAGGCGGGCACTGATGGCATGGGTGCGATCATGCAGTCGGCGATGACTGCTCTGACTTACAACAAGCGATACAGCTTTAGTCAGATGGTCTTTTAGGAGATTGATCGTTAGAGAAGGGCGATGGCACGTGTGAGATTCATCATGTATCCAAGATTCCTACAAATGATCTTGAATCATGTTGCTCCTACGCTACCTCAGCGCCATCCAATCAGATATGTAGAGAGTGTGAACAAAAGAATCTTCGCCCATTGCAGATCTTCGAGTGCGAGGAGCAAACCTGAGCTCCGTCCTCGGCATACTCCACTTTTTGGGTACTTGATCAACCCGGGGTATGTGCTTGCTCGTGGGGACGAGTTTAGGGATCCGACACCACAACAGGCAGGAGCACCTCAAGCTATACCTGCTGCTCCTGTTGTGTCACCGGAGGAGACCGTTGACCTTGACGCAGCGTTTGGCGGTCAAGGATTTTTTGACATGGAAAGGGTTGATCCAGAGGAGAATGTACAGGTCCCGGTTGAACGTGCTTCGGGTGTGAATGTTACTAGGGCAGCTACAACGGTGGCTGGCTCAGATTCTGATGATGAAGTGGCCGAAGCGAGACAGATTTTGGTAACACATGAACGGACTCATGGGAAGAGAAAGAGAACTGATGATGACAGCGAGTCAGACTATGAGGAAGAGGTACAACAGTTGATCCGGAGATCAAGAAGGGAACGAATAGGTGCAGGATCGGGAGCCGGTGAGAGCTCTAGGGTGGTACGTTTCACTCCACCAGCACTATCCGGTATGACAATGGTTCCCTCATCATTACAGGTTACAAGGCCAAGCGCTACGGTTGTTCCCGTGGTGGCTACCTCATCTACATTTGGCCTCCCACCGACTACTTTCCAACCTTCGACTCCTGAGATCGTTTCGTTGCCGCCTCCGACTGTTACTCCAACGGAGGTCGTGGCACAATTTATCGAGTCGACTGTTGTGGCCACTGCAGGGTTATCGGTGACGATACCACCTGCGGTTACGTCTATTTCTACTTCTGAGGTCCCGGTGACATCGGAAATCCCTCCTCAGTACACTCAAGATATATCACATATGAGGTTCGATTTCGATGCAACCCTATCAGACTCTGAACGAATAGCAGCACTTGAACGGGTCGTGGCAGAGCAGTCAAGGATTAATCTTATCCAGACCCAGGCTATTCAACGCCTAGTTGCAGAGAATCAGATGCAGTCATCCCTGCTGGTAGAACATGGAAAAATCATAGATGCTTTCAAGGAGTTCTTGGCATCTCAGGGGGAGACGAGCTGTAAAGGCGATGAGTTGAGGACCAAGAGACGAAATGATAGAGACGATGATCCCAATGCATCGAAAGGTGGAGGTGGTGAGTTGCCAAGAACTGATCAAGCTCTTGGGACTTCCACAACTCAGGGGGAGTCGACAACTCCAGCTGGTGGTGATGATGTGGTGGTAGTGGAAGTTGAGGAGATGGATGATGAGTTGGTTGGTGATGATGATGTATTACCGAGTGAAGAGATAGAGAAGATTGGTGAAGAGATTGTGATTGATACAGAGATAGAAGAGGGAGAGATAGTTGAGGAAAATATTGAGCATGACATTCCAGATGTTGAGAAAGCAGATATGAGTAAAGAGATGGCAAGTGATGAATCTGAATGGGAAGAGCAGCCTAGATGGAAAGAAGGCTATGCTCAGTGGTTCGTCAAAACGAAGAAACCAGCGGTTCCTACAATGTTTAAGAAGAGTTACAACATTAAAGGTTATGCTGAAGCGAAGAAAGGGATTATTTGCTGGATATATGATGAGCAGTTGAGGCTCTTCGTGATTAAGAGATATGACGGTGTTCAGTATTTCAAAAGACTGTTAAGATCGTTGAATACACTGCCAGAATGTGAAGTGAAAGACTTAGCCAGATTGGGGTTGATTAACCGAAGTGATGATAATATGGCTAGAGTTATTGGGAAAATTGTGTGGAAAGAGAGTATAAAAGAGAAGAAATTTGAGCTGTTGAAACCACAAAAGGGAAAACTTGTTGAAGACAAGGATAGAGGTTTGAGAGCAGATGGAAAACCTTGGATGATTATGAAGTATAAGCCGATCCGGTGCCTTAAAGAAGTGCCGATGAAACAGATGCCCAAGGATGTGCTCAAAGATCTAAAGTGGTGGTATGTTGATTGTGAAACAGCTGAAGCAGTGATGGAAGACGAAGATGAACAAGAGCTGCTAAGAGTTTATGATCCGATGCATCTAGTGAACTTGTCGCAAGCTGATCTGCAGGTGCTGAATGAGAAGAAGATCTTTTATATTCCTGCTTGGAAAGACGAAGCGAAGAAATATCAAAGAATTGTATCAGTTTGTGTACGCGAAGGAGTTCATGCTTAAAGATGAAGATGCAGGATTGTTGAAGATTACAAGACACGTGTTTGAAGCTAAAGAGATGAAGCTATTGCCAAGGGGGAGTCTGTTGGTGCATGATGTCAGTAGTTCAGTGTCGAGTGTCTGTAATCGTGTTAGTTAGATTTGAGTTTTGTATGTAAGCGAAGTTATCACAAGTTCGCTAGTTGTAGGCGAACTTGTGGAACAAGCGAAGTTAGGAACAACTTCACCTGAACTTACCAGGCGAAGTTGTCGCCTATATATTCAGCTAGGTTACGGCTGAAAAGAAATTCAGTTTAGTTATTCGTGTATTCGAGTCAGAGAGTTTGTATTCAGTGATCATAGTATCACGTGTTTACGGTTGAAATACAACGTGTGTTTGATTATCGTATCGTGTGTTAGCTCGTATCGTTTTCTATACTCGTAACGTCTTACGTAGGGATTCCGCACCTACGTAGAACGCGATATCTAGTGTAGATCCGGCTGGGAACCTACATAAGTTTGAGCATATAAGTATTTAGTAATAAAAAGCCACAAAACTTGTATACAAAACAATAAATAAAAGCTATAAACTTGGATAAAATAGTTATCGCTAAACAAGTTAGCGACACCTAGCTATAAGGGGATGCCAAATACTCTAGGATTTTATTGACAATTGCTAAACACATTAGCACCACCTAGCTACAAGGGGTTGCCAAGTAGTCTAGGATTTTATAGTTATCGTTAATTGCATTACGTTAACGACACCTTGGCATGAGGGGTTGCCAAATGGTCTAGGATTTATAGTTCCACCATCCAAAAGCGATAAACACATAAGCATATAAGCATGTAAGCATAGAACACCAAATCGAGCAATTATTCAAGTAAAGTATACAATCACGTTTGTGGGTTTAAAGATTCAAGTAAATAAAGCATTTAGTTTGATAAGTATGAAATGTTACCCCAAAACGAAAGATGGAAAAAAGGGGTATGAAAGTACTCACCTCGATTGATGAACCGAGAAATAAATACATAAATAAATGAAGCTCGAACGGTAAACGAACAGATCCGACTTGAAACGAATAACACCTTAGCTAAAATAAATAATGTAATATATATTAATGAACTTGAAACCATAATGAAACTATATTCGAAACATTGAATGAGAAGGTTCGGTTGTTAACCGGGTTACCGGTTAGTTTGTTTAGTGATTAGGGACTCGTACTAAATTGATAATTTAAAATAAAATAATATTATTTTATTGGGCTTTTAAATAACTAAACCAATATTAAATATAAACAAGACAGGTTTAATTTAAGAGTTTGGTTTTATAAAAATAAATAGATAATAAAGTTTATAATAATATTATTTATGTTAAAGATAGAAATGATAATAATGATTTTAAAGTAGGTGTTATACATGTATATGGATATATAAGATAATGATTTTAATAATAATAACAATAATTATTTTGATAATACTAATATAGTATAATAATTATAACAATAATTATTATTATTAATATTAATAGTAATAGTTATAGATTAGAAATCTTTGTATTAATTATAATGTTGTTGATAAAAAAAATAATAAATAATATTGATAGTAAATAATGATACTATACTCGATGTCGGTTCGATTTCTAAACGAATTCATAAAATAGATATAATAATATTATTGTTAATAATAAATGATCCTTATTAACAATAATAACAACTTTAATATTTATAAAAATAATGATAATAATAATAGTTTTGTTAAAAGATAATAATAATAATAGTTTTGTTAAAAGATAATGATAATAATAATAATAATAGTAATCACAATAATAACAATAATAATCTTGTTAATAATAATTATAATAATAATAATAATAATAAAATCTAGATAATAAATATAATGTTAATATTAACTTGAATAACTTGTTAACAAAAACAAACCAAAGTTGGTCTCATAAGGAAATCGAACCCGTGACCTCAAGCTTAAACACACGCACTAACTAACCGCTCTAAAGGACCATCTAGTTAGGATTTAGGAAAAATTAGTCTTAACCCTTACACTCAGCATCATCATTTCCAAAACAAATTAAAACCCAGATCCGATTAGCTCGATCAATTACCAGTTAAACTGAAAGTCACAAACAAGTTCAATACCTGAACTCGAAGCCGGAGAGGAGGAACACAAGGGCTTGTCGGAGCCGATTCCGGTCGCCGGAGGCGCGCCAGAAAAACGATACAGAGAGAGAGAGAGAGACGAGGCGGAGAGAAAGAGAGAGAGAGAGAAAGAGAGAGAGAGACGAGAGGGAGAGGGAGAGATGGGGAGAGTGCACGGCGCCGGAGCTCGTCGCCGGAGATCCGGGGTCGCCGGAAAAACGACAGGGGGTGGGGTGGCCGGAAAATCGTGGGGAGAAAGGGAGGTGGCCGGAAAAACATATGAGGGGGGTTATGGGGTTGCCGGAGGTACGAGGGGAGATGTGGTGGTGGTGCGTCGGTGGTGGTGGTGGCCGGCAGGGGTGGCCGGAAATGGTGTGCGTCGGAGATGGTCGCCAGACGCCGGAAAACACCAAGAGAGAAAGAGAGAGCGGCTGTGAGTTTATGATGAGTTAGGGTTAGGTTTAAGTATATATATGTATGCATATTTTCATAACAGCCCCCTCAAGTTTCAATCAATGTTTAAAACGAGTTTAAAGGTTCTAAAAGCTTATAACAACTTAACGAAAATTATTTTAAACCCTCTATGTTTTCTTAACGACACTATAATATGACAAGCATCGATAATTATGGTCGAGGTATATAATAATATTATACAATAATTAAATAAGGTTTTAAAAGTATTGAGTCGGGTTTACAATATGAAAGTTTACAAAACAAAAATAAATCGAGATCAAATTTTACGAATGTCACATTAGATATCCAGGTTTTAACACGCTTTTCTAACAGACTGGTGAATAGAAACCCATGACCCGCGAATTTAAAGAAAAGAATGAATGAGAAGCCGGTGTTTAAGAATGGAGTAATCTGGTGGCACGAGAGTGGATGGAGCGACGTGAGACCTTCGAATGTAGGCTATTATATAGATAGGTAGATAGATATATGGTGATGATGATTAAGAATTGTTTATATCAACAACATCTGAATTCCATTATTAATAATTATATTGTTTATTTTAAGATTTTATGTACATAGTTATCAGATATTGAAAATTCCATACTTAGGGGTTGTTTATTTACATATGAATGGAACCATTCAGATAAAAACATCTGATTCATTCAAACTTCAAACTGTTTGGTTTCAAACACAAAAACATATAAATGGTTAAAATTAGGTCTGAATCGTTCAGACTTATTGTTGCTGCTACTGAATGGGACATAGATTCATTCAGATCTGAAGTATGCATATGTATCAGGATATGTCAAATGTTTATTAAGATTGTTTAACTTTAGTTTTAATACAGCATGGAAGTTAGTAGGTTAAATTAAAGATTACATAGTGGGTTACTTAACAAATACATACATGCATAATGTTTAATAGGGGACGGATATTTTAAAAACTTGATGAGTTGTAAGAACTTTAAGAACTTAATATGTACCACATATTTAATTAAATAAGTATTGAATATGTGGTTGAGATTAAATTTGATTAAAAATGAATTAGGAGAGAGAATAAAGATTTTTTATGATAACACAAGTTTAAATGTTAGTTACGGTAAAAAATCGATCCGGTATGTAAAAAAATACTTTAATTTTTTTTACGTTACTTACACTTACATATTACATGTGTAAAAAAAATTCAAAAAAAAATAATAAATTGTTACGTTGAGTTCTTTCAAGTTCTTAAAACTCAAAGTGGTTCTCAAAAGAAATCAACCATGTTTAAGTTTTTTAACATAACGTTTTTATATCTTCTTGGTTGTTAACCTTAGTATTGTTATCCTCATCATATAATCATATGTATATTTCATCTCAATTAATTTCTATATATAACCTATATATAATACATGATTGATTGAAAGACCTCTTAAATTTTAAGAGGTACAATCATTATTGCATAAATAACTATTAACAATACATACAAATTCGAAATTTTGGGGTAATATAGTATATTGGACATCTTGTACAGGTTAGAATATTTAGTTTAGAAAATAGTTACAAATATAGCCCTTTAATTTCAACAACACTTTATTAATTTGTAAAGTAGTTACACATAAAACCCTAATCATTGCCCATTTATTTGACAAATTCATTAAAAAAATTCTTCTATAAATTGTAATATACTATGTTTAAATAAAAAACGAACTTACCATTGCAATGTATTTATTTTTGTTGGTGTTTCAGTGTAAATTTTATTTTATTTTGAGGTGTTTATTATAATGTACAAGTAAATTAATCATATATGTACAACTCAAATATGCAATTATGAAACTAAAATATAATTACAAATTCAACCTTTCAACTATACTCAACTTTTGTAAATTTAATTAATAATTACCATTCCATCCCCTTAAGTTTACCCATATATTCATTTATTTTATTTATTCTTCGCTTTTCTTTAATATCTTTGAATATAACAAGTTTTAACAAATTTCAAACATAATGTAGATTTAATTAATATCGATGTGCATATTATACGCAAAATGATTTCGTGACGTTTAAAAAAAGTATCAGTTTTGGTTTAGGTCAAAATGCCCGGCAAATGAGTTTAGATCATTTAAAAAAATTTGTTTCGGGTCAACGATCGAGGACTTGATAGGTCAAAACGTGTTCAAGTTAAAACGAGATGTAAGCCAAATGGGTTTAGGTCATTATAAAAAAAGTTTAGAATTATGTTCAGGTCAGAGTGGGTAATAAGTAAAATGAGTTTGAGTCATTTAAAAAAAATTGTCAATTTGGTCATGGTTAAAACATGTTATAAGCATAATGAGTTTGATACATGTTTTAAAAAAATTCTGGTCTTGGTTTGTTTTAAATAGTTGTATGCGAAATGAATTCAGGCCATTTAAAAAAATTATCAATTCTAGCTCAGGGTGGACAATGAATCTTTGGTTGTTTATGAAGGTTTTAAAAGACTTCCCATATAATCGTGACTACCATAGTAGTGTGTTGTTCGGGGTGTCATTGTGTATTTGATGTGGACATTGAATATTCATAAACAGCCAAAGATTAGTGGTTCATAGGTAAGCGCGTGTTATAGATAATATGCTTATAAATATCTTTTTTTTATCTTTGCATTGGCTATGGTGAACACACAGGACAATCTTTTCGCAAACATGAGTCTTGGGAAAGTTGATATCAGGGTTGGATCTGGATCTCCGGTGTAAGCAGGGGGTTCACGGGAACCTCCCGAATAGTGACTCCCCTAGAAAATTTTTTTGGATCGGTGGATGGTTGATGTTTCATTTACACTCGCAATAAATGCTATGGAACGATTTTTCAAAGTTTTATTGTATGATATGTTCTTAAGAGAGGTATGTGTTGTTTATCCATATTGAAAGGGGATAGATCTGACGAGGCTTGTGGGGAGTTGTGTTTTACTTTCAAGGTTTGTTTTCTTTTGAGGTGAGCATTCCAATATTACAAGAAACGTTATTATAAAAAAGAAAGAAAGAAAGAAGAAAAAAATAAACAAGCAACACACAACAGACCATCGAAATTGAGAAGAAAGAAGACAACCATGTCAATAAAGATAGAAAAACCTGAGGTGAGAATGAATTGTGTGGAATACGAGAGTAGTCCTATTTCCGGTTTGAACAAAGAACAATACCAACAATTTCTTGGAATGTTTGCTCCTCAAAACACTCCGTTTAAAGGCAGGGTACCACCCATCGTCAACATGGAAGGTAAATTTGATGTTAGTAGAAAGTGGGTTGTGGATTTAGGTGCTACCGATCACATAACTCACAAACTCGATTGGTTTAATAATGATTAGAAAAACACATGTGAGTTGCCCGTTACCATACCTAACGGGTCATCCATTCCAGTGGAAGGAAGAGGGTCATGCATCCTACCCAACGGAATACGAATTAAGAATGTCTTACATGTACCCACATTTACTTGCAATCTCCTATCAGTTAGTCGTTTAGCGAAGGACTTGCAGTGTGCTGTAACATTTTTTCTTGAATTTTGTGTTATGCATGCCTTGATCTCGAGGAGGTTGATTGGGGTAGGTAAATGCAAGCAAGGGCTCTATCACATGAGCATGGTGGGAAGCGAGAGAAAAGCAATGGAAACTGTTAGTGATATGTGGCATAAGCGTCTCGGCATGCTTGCCATGGAAAACTTTGTCTTTTGGATTTTGTTAAAAGTGACTCTTTGGGAACAAACGGTTCGCTTTGTGATTCTTGCACTAGAGCTAAATCTACCAGATTACCTTTCCCAATAAGCTCAATAAAAGCCAAAAGTTTTTTCGAGCTTTTACATTGTGATATTTGGGAAGGTATAGAGCTCCTACACTCACAGGTGCCAACTATTTTTTAACCATGGTTGATGATTTCAGTCGGTCTGTGTGGGTGTTCCATTTAAAACACAAGTCAGAAGCGAGTGATTGTTTAATTGCTTTCCACAAAATGATTTACACAATTTAATAAAACTGTCAAAAGAATTAGAAGTGATGATGGAGGTGAATTTACCGCAAACAAAATGCTCAATTTTTACACCGAACATGGTATTCTTCTAGAGACCATCTACCCACATATCCCACAAAAAAACAGGGTGGTATAACGAAAACACCGGCATCTCCTCAAAACAGCAAGGGCATTGAAATTTGAAGCTAAAATGCCCACACGTTTTGGGGAAAATGCATCATGACGACAGCCTACATTATAAATCGGCTTTCTTCAGAAGTCATTGAAAACAAGACTCCTTATGAGATCGTGTACGGACAAAAACCTGATTATGCGGGTTTAAAGGTTTTTGGGTGCCTTTCTTATTATCGTAGCACTGAAACAAGGGGTGACAAGTTTGTGGAACGGGGGAGACCGGGAATATTTTTGGGTTATCCATCGGGTACCAAGGGTTACAAAATTTATGATGTGAAAAATGAAAAGATAATAGTGTCTAGAGACGTGAGGTTTGTTGGAAACATATTTCCTCATGATTCACACATTAACCAAGAGGAAGATGAAGAGCCATAAATTTTTGAGTTTCCGACACGGTATTATGATGATCAAAATTCACACGAAAACATAATCAATATACATGAAGAAAACGTATCAGAACCCAATAGTCCAAACAACGACGTTGACGAGAATATGGTCGGAGATGATGTTGTCATGCAAAGTGATACAAACAGTGACAATTTGCCACAAAATGAAGGTCCGGCCCAAGTGGCATAACCGATGGCCCAAACTGAAACAGAACATGAAGAGCCCATCAGGGAAAAATGAACTAGAACTCGTCCTGCTAGACTTAATGATTATGTTGTGAATATCCCGCCATCTGTTGATCAAGTTTCATCTGAGTCTAATCAACAGTCCACGACGGTATATCCTATTGCCAATTTTATTTCTTATGATAAATTTTCTAATTCGCATAAAGCTTTTTTAACGACCATCAGTTTAAATGATGAGCCAAAGACCTTTAAGCAAGCTGTTAAGGATGGAAATTGGAGAGAGGCAATGAAGAAAGAAATACAGGCACTTGAGACTAATGGTACATGGACCCTTGAGGATCTACCTGAGGGAAAACGAGCCATATATTCAAAGTGGGTATATAAATTAAAATACAAGCCAAATGGTGAGATAGAAAAATACTAAGCAAGATTGGTGGCAAAGAGTTTTACTCAAATGGAAGGAATTGACTTCCATGATATTCCATGATACATTTGCCCCGGTTGCAAAACTTGTCATAGTTCGTACACTCTTGGAAGTTGCAGTAAAGAAGAACTGGATAATTCATCAGTTGGATGTCAATAATGCATTTTTGCATGGTGACTTCGAAGAAATTTATATGAAGATCTCACAAGGTTTTGTCAAAGGGAAGGGAACAAAGGTTTGCAAGCTAAAGAAATCCTTATATGGGCTGAAACAAGCATCCGTGAATTGGTATCAAAAGTTTGCATCTGCTTTGCACGAGTTTGGCTTTGAACGATCAAAACCCGATCACTCACTTTTTATATTTAAAACAGCAAATACATTTATAGTGGCTCTTATTTATGTAGATGATGTTATCATAGTGGGTAACAACTCAAAGAAAATTAAAGAAATAAAGAGTTTTCTTGATAGAAGATTTAGCATCAAAGACCTTGGTGTTTTGAAATATTTTCTAGGAATCTAAGTTGCACGAACAAAAGATGGTCTTGTCCTCAGTAAAAGAAAGTATGTGATGGACATTTTGGAAGATAGCGGTATGCTGGGTTGTAAACCAAGTGCTTTTCCTATGGAACAAAACACCAAACTTGGTAGGGATGATGAAGAAGTGCCTGTTGAGGCTGGAAAGTATAGAAGATTAGTAGGTCGACTTCTTTATTTACAAGCCACTAGACCAGACATTACTTATTCAGTCAACATTCTTAGTCAGTTTGTTGTTGCCGATCCCCGACATAATCATATGGAAGCAACTATAAGAGTTCTCAGATACTTGAAATCCACTCTTGGTCAAGGTATTTTACTTCCAAATAAAGGTGGGCTTAATCTTATTGGGTATACAGATTCGGATTAGCTTGGGTGTCAAGATACAAGACGATCACGAACCGGTTATGTTTTACTTTTAGGATGAGCTCCTATTTCTTGGAAATCGAAAATGCAATTTGTTGTATCCAGGTCTTCCGCTAAAGCTCGGGCTATGGCATCGACTGTCCGTGAAGTTTTATGGATCTGATGGCTCTTGAAACATTTGGATGTCACCAAGGTCAGACCGACACAATTATTTTGTGATAATTTAGCTGTCAAACATATAGCAAATAATCCAGTATTTCATTAATGCACGAAACATGTCGAAATGGATTGCTACTTCGTTAGAGAACACGTTGAGTCGAAGGATATAGAGCCGTTACACATTGATACCAAGGAACATATTGCTGGCTTGTTTACGAAAGCTCTTGGTTCTAGACAGTTGCGGTTTTAACTTGACAAGTTGGGCATTTGTGATCTCCATGCTCCAGCTTGCGGGGGAGTATAGAAAGAAACGATTTCTTAAATTTATAATTTTATTATTGTATTTACCCCTTTTTGTTATGAGGAATGATTTACGAAATAAAAACACAAACCAATTTCTTTATTTATAAGGTCATGAGTTAACTATACAGGTGGTGCTTCTCAGTTTGCTGACGGTTTCGGCAACCGGGGTCGTTCTACGATGCATATGGTAGCGGGTTTTCATGCTGCCGACGGTCGTTCGAATACGGACTTTACATTTACTTTATCCCATGTTCTTATCGCCTACTTATTTTTGCTTTTCATATGTGGCTGTTTATCTCTTTGAAACTTTTGGGCCTTTTTAGTTCATTCACTAGATGTCGACGATGATGTGACTTTTCTCATATGACAGGTGCTTCAAACTGTAATTTGTTCTTCAAGTGACAAACAGTGAACAACACTTTTGTTTCTTTGTGTTGAATCACATGTCAAATGACAATGAGAATTGGCTCATCTGCACACAAACAAAAGTCTACTGCAAATTTGCAACTATATAGGGTATAATGAGATTAAATGTTTTCTGTTTAGGTCACTAAAGCTTCAGCTTATGAATTAATATTTGTTTAAAAAGTCATCTAAGAGGTGTTCAGAACTTCACTCAATGTTCGGAGGCTGTGATGATTATAAAAAGAGCTTGATGTTCGTTGTTTTGGCAAGGCAAACGTTGATGGTTTGCTGCCAAACGGGTTATCAATTCTGAGCCATAATTTCCCCATCTTTGTTTATGTTATAATAATTCAATTATGAACTACAAAGGAAATATCAGCAATTATGTTTGTTGTATATATTTTGTTATAATTTTGTTACAATTCATGAAGAATTTGATGAAATCCTAAGATATGGGCCAAAGAGGACATGTTGTCCCCATCTGAAATTGAACCTTTCTTAAACTTCTCATCTCAGATATCTTTAGCTTTTACCATTATTTCAGACAGCAAGTTTACACTCCTTTCATATCAATTTTGCCCCTCAAAAGGTAGTCCACTTGACTCAAGTCAACCCTTGAAAATAGAGACAGATGATAAATGTGTGACATGAGAGCCATATAGTAATAATTCCTGAAATGACATATGTTTCGTTTAGTTGTGTTGGCAGCAATGGATGGAGATATAAATGAATGTTTACAACTTATCGTAGACACTATTTTATGCCATTGTTGCCATCTCAATCTTTAAAGTTTAAAAAAATCATATGATTGGACCTATGTGTATAAATTTAATATTTTTGAAACCCTAGGTTACTGCGTTGACAAGACCGAGACATGTCGACTCCCGTGAAAGCGTTGTTTGTTTTAAGGCTATGATTACAAGACCGAGACATGTCAACTCCCGTGAAAGCGTTGTATGTTTTATGGCTATGATGATAGTTTATTGTATGGGCCTCCTTTAGTGATATTCCTTTAGGTTTATGTATGTTGTTGGTTCGATCAACGTTTTAAGGCTATGACGACAGTTTATTGTATGATCCTCTTTTTGTGATGTTCTTATAGGTTGATGTTTTTGTTTCGATGACAATAACTGATAAAATACTTATGGCCCGCTTTTCCTGTTGTTTGTTTGCCTCAAAAATCTATATCTTTTATCCTTTTTAAGATGTGACGACGCCCTTTTATTTGAAATGTCGACAAATACACGCGCGCAACACGCGTATAGAGGTAGGGTACCAAAATACCCTTAGGACCACCCGCGGGTGAAAGATGAC